>NC_044030.1:8958649-8960173 GCF_900496995.4 Aquila chrysaetos chrysaetos | reverse complement strand
AAAAGTAACACAAATGGCAAACCTCAACAGGCCCTTGCTCAAGCAAAGAGAAATACCCCTCCCAATGACACCACAAAAAAAGCCCTCCTGAACAACATTCCATCTTTGTCCACATAGAGATTGCTAAACGCCAATGTATGGTAATGGACAGCCTCCATTTGCATAGGCTTAAAGAGAGATGTCTGCACCCTGCAGCAGAGAGAAATACTGTGTACAATTAATGTCGACAAAACATGAATCAGTGCCAAATTTTATTCTATTCTTCTGAGCAGAGACTAAATGTTCTAGCAAATAATCAAGGTCCAGTGGGAACTTGATCCCGAATCACGATTGTATCTCTATGTTCCAAAAAAATAAAATTGTTTCCGTGTGGATTTATGGTTATTGAACAATATTATTGAAAGAGCCGGTAACAGCTTTGGCTCCAGCCGCTATTAAATCTTGGGAAACCACTTTATAAAGCAATACTCTTCATTTCCTACTAATACAAAGGCTGGAGTTGACCAGTTTGAGGGAATTTACTGAAATTACGTGTGAAGTAGATACAATATCCCAGGAGAGTAAAATAAAGATGACTTGTTGCAAAAAGAGGCTGATACAATACTGCTGAATGAGAGTCATATATCTGGCAGGAGCGTACATGACAGAAATTAATGGAGCCCCAGGAGTTTAGCAGCAGAGGGATCTGTTCTGTTGTTCAGTTTATAAGTGAGCAAATTTTAGAAATCACATTGCCTTCTAATAAGAGCTAAGAAAACCACCTTTTCAGCAAGGAGGAGAAAAGTGATTTTAAAAATCTTCTTCTTTTAAAACGTTTAAAGCCAAAAGGTAAAGAAGAGCAGCCATGTTAATCCAGTAACGAAAAACCTACCAGCAGGATGGATAATGGACAGCTTCATTGTCAAATACTGCATACTGGAAAAAAAGCAAACCAGAGTTGATCCTCACTCACTATTTACTCTTCAGAATCAACTCTGCTGTGTTGATCAAAGTGCTAGAAGTGTGCGGTCTCTGCATTTCAGACACAAAAGAGACTGGCACTTCACCTGAAATATTCTTCCAATATTTCTGAATCCAGAGCCTAAGGAAGCCTTTCAACTATTTTTATCTCATTTATTTTCAGTATCAAACATTTTATTTGTCTTGCTGATTTGAAAGCAAAGCCATTTGAAAGCCAAACTCAGTGTACCTCCAGAAAGAAGACATTGGGTTTAACTCTTTTTAGAGACAAAATCTCATGCTTGTGCTGAAAGTGTGTGCACTATATTCTGGGTACAGAATAAGGAGGACTTGAGGAGTAACATGGAGAGATGTCCTCATGTGTAGGAATTTGGGATAGACATGCCATGAGTGGAGGTTTGACATCACTGAATTATGAGGGACATGGAAAAGGTAAATCAGAAGATATTTCAGGCTACTTGTACTCTTATAGTATTGTGAAGTCAGATCAAATAATCAGGGAGACATCAGTGCTAGTCCCGCTAGGTCAGTTGTTAGTAGTGCTACCTTTGTCAAGTTTGCTAA
>NC_044030.1:8759512-8958549 GCF_900496995.4 Aquila chrysaetos chrysaetos | reverse complement strand
GCCATTGACTTTAATGAAGCCAGGGATATGTTTTCAGCCTCAGTGGTTGGCTGAGGTATAATCTTGGTCACGCTGATGTATAATCTTGGTCACACTGATGTCAAAGTTTTGCCTCTGTTCCTTGGCAAAATAAGAAGCGTATCAGAATGTCAATAAAATATCTAGGACAAGTTTTTCACTACCAGGAGTTGTATACAGCATGTGTTATGGCGAAGCACGTATTTTATTTCTGCGCGATAAAGGTTAGGAAAGCAGCATCTAAAAGGTATTAACACCATCAGCAAAAAAATATTTACAGTCACTAAAAAACACTTCTGCATCCATTGGCACTCTTCTTTAGGATGTACCAAGGACATAACTGCAGGCACTATTAAAACATACATTTCATTTCTAGTTAAGATTTTTCCCCCCAATAATTAAAAAATACGTAGAGTAGGTTAGAGGTGTTTAAATGTATTACACATTAAACAGGCGATAACTCACAAAGATGGGGGATACAAGTGGGTGGGCAAAGAGAGGAAAGTGGAAGAAGAACAAGAGAAAAAAAACGTTAGTCTGTGTGTATAATCACATGCAATTCATTCAACGTCAAATTAGGCTCTGTGTAAGAAGAGCTGACGTGAATGTCAAACAGAAGTGCAGCACTGTTTGTGGGACCGTGCAGCAGGTAAGCAAGCTAAGGAAGCACACTGTAAACCTACAACCTATGACTATGCAAATTTCTTTGTTTATTTATAGCTGCCTTCCATGGCATTTCTCTTTCACGTCTTCAGACAGTTGAAAACTCTGCAGATCCTCATGCAAGCAATATTCCGCTTGTTTATGGGCTTTAGATTTTCCACAGAATAATGAAGATGTCAGATTTATTTCAGTACACATGCTTAAATGTGTAAATCGCACCCCTGATAATGTGATGTTGTGCTGGGAGAGAAAGGGGAAAATTACCAAAGATACTTGCTTGCCTTTCTTCCAGGGAATTCGATACATTCCCGCCAAAGAACCCCCTAATGAAATCATTTCAAATAAAATCAATCTCAAACATTTAAATTACATCACTGATTTTTCTGGTTTTGTTTGGGGGTTTTTTGTGGTTAATAGTATTTGCCATTGACATTCTATCTAGCTTGTTTTAACCTTTTTAGTTTTATAGGTCGTTTTCTACCATTCTTCCTCATATGAGCTGCCCATGAGGGTGGTAGGACAAAACCAGGACCTCCGTGACAAGTTTCTGCTAGTAACAGCAATGCAATGAGACCATCTCGGCCCTGCTCTCCCTGCCAGTGACGCCTTCTGGTAGCCCCTTGTACTGGCAGGACTTTTAAGCCTCCAGCCCTGGGAATATTCCTCAGCTTTCGTTGTCACTGAATTTTCTCCTCAGAGAAGAGGTTTTCAGGGGACATTTTACTTGCTAATGACCTGCGCGGCTGTATCTCAGCTAGCAAAGAGATTAGGCAGTGAATTTAGAGAAACTAGTTCTGTAATCTTGGTTCCAGGCGTCATACGTCTGCATCCTCAGCAAATACAGCAACTGAGACTCCAGCATGCCAAGGACGAGCCCCTGTGGAAATGGAAGCCGGTAGCTTATGACTAAGCTGTGCATTTGGAGAAACCTTCCCCACTGAGAGTCCTTTGTGAACAACAGGATGACACTCATCTTCATTTCTTGAACTGTATGGCAACCAGCCTTTTGTGTCGCGTTGTCAATCCAGTGATACCTGTGTCTGTCCTACAGGTGCTGCTGAAGGCCCCCTTCCACAGGTCAGATTGCTGAACAGGAGAGAGCCTGCCTTACAGACCTCAAAAGCGAGCACCCAAGTAAGCTTTAAAACCTGAAAGCAAACACCTCCAGATTCATGCACTGAAAGGCTACATTAATTCAATGGGATTACCATAGACTGCAGGAAAGAAAGCACACATTTCATTCCTTGCAGGATCAGTGCCTTCTTAATATTGCTGTTCGGTTGCCAGTAGACCTGAGTTATGGTCAAATTACAGGACAGATGCTGGAAATCCCCCTCAGAGTTTAATGAACCATGGGTTAAGTGACAGACACATTTGCCTAAGCGTGCCAGTCTGACTGACATTCTCATTTAGCCTATGAGAGGACTCAGACATGCCTTCCCCATTTACAACGCTATCAGTGTATTATTGTGAATAAATGTCAGCCAAAGGCACTAAACTCTTTCCTTGCCTTGGTGGAGTACCAATAACTTTTCAAGATTCTGTGTTAGGAAAAGCCATGCTTATTTATGTCTTGATCAACTAGTCTCCAAGTACACTGAACGAGTCCTCTAAGAAATCACTAAAAATGGAGAAATGAAAATAATCACAGTTCATGCTGCTGTACTGGAAAATAGCATTATTAGTTTAAGATAATACCTCCCCAAGTCCACCTATAATCAAAAGGAAATAGTATGCTTGCCTCGCAAACAAAGACAAAAATTAGCTTAACAAATCATGCTATGACTTAAGCAAGGATTGTACGAGCATTTGTCGTAAGTATGTCAGAATATATTCGGAATTATACTAGTTTGGGTTTGTTTTTCTTAAAAAATAGCCAGAAATGTTTTTTAATTATGTTTTTTTTTTTAAAAAAAAAAAAAAAAAAAAGAAAGCAAATGTGAGAATTGAAACTAGCATTGATTTCAACGCCAAATAAAACTGATGGGATTACACAGAACATGGAGTTAAGTTACACCGGAAACCTGATTTGAAAGCTCCAGCTTCCAGAGGGAAGAGAAGCAATTTGAGCAGTTTATGTGACCAGTTACATAATTTGATCATGCACAAATTATACTCATCTAGACTCCAGATGCATATTTTTGCTATAATCAGCTATTGCACTTTCTTACGAGTCTTCTATTACACTATCTGTGTTTCTTTAATTTTGCTTTATGTCTCTGACTCATAAGTCTTTTGCAATTTTAATTAACAGCAACAAGGAGAAGCGGTTTATTCACAGGGAGAAAACAGCCGTCATACTCCCAAACCAACCAGCAGCTTAACTAGCAAAATACTTCTGGTTACAGCTGGTTACTAGCAACAGCATTTTTGTGCACGCCTGTCTATTTCACCATGCTATAAAGCATTGATAGTTTATCGCCATGACACATTTACTTTCCCAGTACTGCTGAGGCTGCAAGGACAGTGGGATTTCCTCCAGAGGGCTGCTGGACTAACCATCTGCTGCTGTGATCAAAAGGGACTGAAAATCAGCTCACTTAATGGGAATCCAGCGTAGGAAGTCAGATGCCACCACTCAGAACCCAACTGTTCAGAGGGCAATGTCAAGGTAGCATCTGCCACCAGATGGGAATGCATGAGAAGTGAGGTATCTTAAAAGGTATTATCAGAACCAGAGAAAAGGTCACGGTACCCCACAGGAAGATCTGATATGACCCAGAGCAAAACTCCACCCTAAATTAAGCAGCTGCTTTCCATTATAAAGCTTTTGCATCTTCCCTGCAGCATTATCATAACGCTCTCTGCTGGAAATACATTGACTCTGGATTAAACAATGCTTTCTTTTACAGGGACCTACGTCTCAAAATTACCAAAGTAGAAAAGGATCCTGCCCAAGGAAGAATTTGACCCTCCATGCTCAAGCAGACTATTCTGAGTTTAGAATGAATTTCTTTCCTCATGCTGTGTTCAGCTCAGCTCTAATTAAAGTTAAAAAAAAAAAAAAAAGGGGGTATTTTGGCCAGCTCCTGAGGGAAAAGTGCACCCAGGAAAGAAGAAGATTAGACGGCTTCAGATCACAAGAGTTGCTTTTGGCTAGACCAGTATAAAATCCCAGGAAATCAGGAGGTACACTTTCACATCCTTCTGCAGGAGAATGACTACCCATGCATCACTGCCCCAGGGAGAGCACTACTGGGGAAAGAGGAGAGCACCAGCGTGGTGGTGCAGGCACCTCCCGGTGGAAAAAGAAGTTTTATCTTATGTCAGAGAGCATGAACACGCATGATGAGATTAAGAGAGAGAGAAAATTCTTCATATCCTTCTCACTTCTAACTCAGTTTAGGCATATTCTTCTCATCCCCAAATGAGCACAACTAAACATATGAGGCAGAGCTCCCCAAAAGGAGGGGAAAAGGCAGGTTTTTCCCCAACCACATAACATACATGTCACATACCGCTCACTGCTTGCAGCAAAACCCCATGGTAAAAGTGTTGCCAGAAAGCAGCTTCTTCCAATACACACTCCTCTGAAAAGACTTTCGAGCAAATAATTTTCTCATTTAAGTAGCAAAGAGAGCGAGGGAGGTCCTTCACAGCGTGACCCGCTGAGATCTCTGCCCTGGAGTATCGAGGCTCCTCCTGAATCCCAGTTCAGTGAACCTGTTAATGATTTATAGCTATAGCCTTTTAATGGGATGCAAAACCTCCTCCAACTGCTGAAATGTGTAAGATGATTTGCTAAGCAAAGAGAGTTTGAGAGGATTGGGGGGGCAGGGAGACTCTTCGTCTAACTGGGGTAAAAACAAAGGGCTGAATTCTGACTACTCCCTGCAGGTAAATTTGAAACACTTCAAAGGAAAGTCAAGAATGAAAATTTCATTTAAAACTAGAATAATTTAACTTTTTCTGTATAAAGCTTCAATGATCAAAGCTAATGTTTTTTACCAAAAAGCAAGCTCATGTGTTGGTAACTGGCCTGTTTGGTTTATTTTTTTCCAATTGGCTCCGAATGCATGGTGGAAACTCAGATTATTCTCTACCATTTCGTTTACAGGTCAAGCAGTTCTGCATTTGAGAAGAAAGGTGTGATTTCTGTAGTTTAAAAATCAGGAGAATGTCTCTTTGCTCTTATATGTAGAGAAACTACTTTTCTGGCAAAGTGTGAATTAAAAGGGCACTCTAGTGAAATGCTGGAAGAGTGCACCATGAAGAGAAATTATTTTCCGAAGATTATTCCTTAAAGCAGCCTTGAAAGATTTGGTTTTCCATTCTTTAAGCCTCTGAGTTTCAGTGTTTACTGCTTTGCCCAACGGCCTTGCCTGCAAACGCTCACCCTTTTTCCGCAGACAATGCCCCCAGTTTGAAGGCTCGAAGGTCAATTCTGACACCTTCCGCTGAAGAAAAAGCTTGTCCGTAGTTAATTTCAAGTTCTCGTCCGACACTAAGGAGTTAACACCTCTGAAGAGTAGGTTTTTACTCCTTTCCTGTTCACTTTGCTTTTGTTCGGCTGCTGGTACAACCGTAGGGAATTCTGTTGAAAAAATCCTTTGATGGGCACAGCTGGAATAACCCGTGATGAAGAAGCATCTGCTCAGGCGTTTGCCCTCTCACTCACAGAAACACTCCTTGCATTTCTGCCCCAGGTCCGTGGGGGCCCAATAAAGTGCCCTTGTTTAACTTGGTTTCCAGTCAATTTATGCCCCTCGTTTCAGGTGTAAGGAGTGTAACATTTTGAGTGGCAGGTCTTTAGGGGCAAAACTTGCCGCAAGGAGAGTCCATGTGTTTGGGTTAAGATGCTGAATTCTGACTAGAAGCAAGTGCCATGGAAATAAAGTTCACTGTGTACATAGTGCCTGCAATTATAAGGTAGTAATATTCCAATGACACAGGGACTGCGCTGTGCACTAAGCGGAGGATTGAATATCCTCTGTTAACAGAAGTTTGAGTATAAGCCGTCAAGACTGATCAAGAGTGAGCAACAGCCACGGGAATGAGGAGAAAGCGGTGTCTCTAACCTATATATGCTGTCGAGGAAAACTAAATGGATTTGTCAAAAAAAAATGCTCTCAAATCTGTGTTGACTGGTACTGATTTTCTCATATTACACTACATTCTTATTTCAAAAGTGAAATGGAAATAAATCCCCACCCCACCTCCCACCCCCAGAACTGTTTTCCTAAAAATAGGAATTGAGGAGATTGGCTTGCAATTCTTCAGCTCTATTTTTCATTCCACCAAAAGGGGGAAAAGAACCCACAGATCTATGGTTAAAGAGGCAGCTGGTCTGCCACTATCTTTTTCATCCTCTTTTCTTATTTTTCTGCCTACTACCCGCTAGTGAATAGCCCACAGGCTCAGGCAGGAAAACTTAGATCCTCCTCCACAAAAGATGGCATGCAGCTAAGGGCATAGTGTGATTTCTAATAAAAACCTTCAAAGCTGACAGCATGAAAGTCTCACACACATGAAATACTACGACACCTGAAAAATCCCGCTCTAAAATCCTCAGAGATGAGTTGGATGCCTCCCTGTGATTTCAGCATTTCATTCCGAACTTGCATAATCACAATGTAATTCCTACTGATCAGGCACAATGTTTTGGAAACAAGACATTGAAAATCAGAGTCAGTCCCCTTCCTCTTTGTTGAATGTCCATCATTTGGAAGTTTAGAGTACTTTTCCCTATATAGGCAGCCATACAGAGGCTCTGCGAGTATCACTTTCTTAAGTACTCCCCTTCAAAAGGCCCCAGACAGGGGCTTCTGTAAAACGAAAGTGAAAACCCATGACAGGTACTAGTATTAGTTATAATTGTTCTGAACACAAAAACTGATTGGGAAATTCTCTAAAATGCCTCTCAAGGCTGTCACCTTTCACTGCCTGGCATTTGCATGCAATCAAATTGTCAAGCTACACCGTCTGTAGCTCAAATTACAGTATAAAAAAAGAATGAA
Source organism: Aquila chrysaetos chrysaetos (assembly GCF_900496995.4). Classification (NCBI taxonomy): domain Eukaryota; kingdom Metazoa; phylum Chordata; class Aves; order Accipitriformes; family Accipitridae; genus Aquila; species Aquila chrysaetos. The sequence continues at coordinate 8,951,911 of NC_044030.1, read as the reverse complement.
CACTGCATTTAAACACAGGCAAACTACCATCAGCATCAAATAGGAAGATGTGCATAGCATTTTTTTTTTTTGGTAGTTTCTGAAGTAAAACAGGAAAAAGGGACATTACCTGTGTGTAACATGGTTTGATTTATTCCAGCTCTGAACTGAAATCCCACTGTGAAATTAGAGAAGTATTGTCTTTCCACAGAATCTTTCACAAGCTCTTGATCCCGGTGCAAGTTCTCATCCAGAGCCACACGTCACTGGCTCCAGAGAAGTCAAGTCCTTTCTTCCTCTTCCAGAGTCAGTCCCTTTAAAAGGACTGCACTGAAAATACAAATCTTTATATTAGAAAGAAATTAATAAAGTGTGAAAGCAAAAAGAAAAATCTAGCATAATACTTCTGCAAGCTATCCTAAGCAAGAAATGCAGCATTTGTTCACTACTTCAGCCGTTACTATTAAGTGCTTAAATTATGGGGTTCTTGAACACAGATCAATGGCAGCTCTGTCCCTTCCTACATAGATGGCACAGTCAGGGTGTCCAACAGAAGGGCTGCTAGTCTGCCCAGTCTGTAGAGAAACGTTTTGCTAGCCTCTGCTCCCAGACTACATGAACTAAGGATATTGGATGTGGCTTTATCACCACCACAGGCTTCAAATACTAGATGAATCAGTCATGAAGACCGCAGTTGTCAGTGTGAAGCGGAACCCAGTGCTCTACCACCAATAACATTTCATCTGTAGCAACCTCTGCATGGAAGAAAGGTCTAAGCAAAAGAGACCTCGCTACCCAGGATTTATTTCCCCTTTCCCAGGACAGCACACTTTCTGCTTTTCTGTTTTGTTACTCAGCTAGGCTTTACAATTCCTAAACTTTCTGAAGAACTTTGTGACAATATCCATGTATTACCGCATTTACATTTAGAAACAGCTGATGCCACAAAACTCAGGAGGCAGAGAAAGGAGTAAGTAAGGTTATAATTCATAATAGTTTAATTGTATGGAGTGACTTTTCCCCCTTTCTTCAACAGAGAAGGGTCTTAGCTGCTCTTAGGTCTTCTTTTGCTGCAGCTTATACTAGTCATTTCAGTCGCTCTCTAAAGACTGATAGAAGTCATTCTTGCCTCAGCATTATCATCTAATTCTAGTCTTTTCTGAGATTTCCTGCCTGGGGAGCATCATGAACTGGCATTCCAGCGCTGAGGAGTCAACCTCCACGTCACGTAGGCAAGAGTCGTGCTGCTGGCACATATGGACCCTGCCTGTCACGACAAAACAAACAGTTTCTCTGACTCCCTGTACCTCCTGCACATCTGTTTCAAGCCTTGCCTTGCTGGGAATTAAAAACAAAAAAGCAGGAGAGAAGATGAAAAGGTTCAGAAAAATACACCTATACCCTTTTTTTTTTCCCGGAGAAATTTCAACACAACCTTTCAATGTGCTCCAGTGATAAAATTCTGTATACCAAACGTGAACCATTCACAGATTCAAGTTAAACACTTACAGAGAAAGCCCATCTGCTGCTTCTCCGAGCCGGAATAAAAAGAGATCACAACCAAGAACTATTTTAGTGTGTTCACCCTTAAAATATTAATTTTCACCTGTCCTTTTCATTAGCTCTCCCTGACAACAACCTTGAAAATCCAGAGATTAAATTATGGACAAGACGTGCTATTTATTCTCTTCCACGTCTGAAACGTTTTACAGCAGAAAAGCACATGATTGCAAGATACCTGCCAGATGGGTAATATATTCACAGTACACTAGAGAATGGTGCTGAAACAGACTGTTGAAAAAGTACGCTAATGCTATTCCAAAACCATCACTGCAACTGAGACGGACCCATTTTATGTATCTGGAGTCTCACCCGTCTTAATGTAATGAAGTGACATTTAACAGGACAAAAAACAGATATTGCTTTGGTCTGCTACATGTGAGGGAGCAATGAGCACACCATCAGAAGCTGGAAGATCTCACCAGAACAAAGAAGTGTAATGATTTGAAAGGAAGTGGTTTGTGTCAGCCTTCAACACAACTGAAAGAAACAGAGTTGTATTTAGTGATTATTATATGCAATCCATTCTTTCAGTACTGTTGAGATTAAATTGCCTTGCCTGCCTCAGTGTTTTCTTTATGAGTTAATAATTCCTAATGCTCAGAAAACCAAAATGCAGTCTTCGAGATGTGTTAGTTTCTAAATAGCTGCTTTTGTTAGTTTTACTATTAATCATGTAAGTAGTTCTGAGATCACCATCCTAACGCCAGATGTCAGTCAGCTGTCAGGTCTCCATTATACTGGGAAGTACACTTATCCAAGTATGTCTTCAGTGGACACCTTCGAAGGTGTAGAGATACTTTAACTAGCGATACTTAGACTACTGGTGTTACCTCATCATGCCGAAATCCCTGACTGTAGCCTGTGGCCAAAGTCCTGCAGAAACTGCTCCTCACGCTGGGAATTGGACTGTCAGTTTCAGAGGGATGGGAGCAAGGGTAAGGGAGAGTACTTTTGAAAAGCCGTTGCCTAGATACCCACACAAACTTGGCTCACTGTGGTTAAGAGAAAAATTATCATTCCCGAGAACCCCTTTCCAGGGCTATTTCAGGAAGAGTGCAGCTGCCTGTTTATTTATGGTGTGAATTATTCTATATTTCCTCTTCTGAGTGCTCCTCTATGGAGTCAAGCCCAGGTGACATTTTTCGGACCTGCTTCACTTTTCTCTGTGTCTCCAAAAAGGTTTTGGGAACAGATCTAACAGCAGAGGTTTTAACTCAAGCACCCAGTATAAGCAATCAGTCTGAGCTCTTACAACAATATGTATCACAAAACGAGAAGACAGGCCAGAAAATTCTGACTTTTATATCCTTCTTGTTCTCTCAATCCCTATAGAGTCACCTCTTCTAAATGCCAGTGACCATTTCTCCAGCGTATTTGTCAGGTTGGTTGCTGATAGACAGCACATACATCGGTCAGCTTGTGTATCAACGCTCTGTCTCATAGCTCTCTGACCAGGGACATGACAAACTCCTGCCCGAAGTAAAAATGTGAAGTGAGAGTGTACACAGATGCAGAGTTCAAGAAAACACTACAAATATTCCCACGTCTGCTGATTGTTTCTACCTACAGCCTCACTCTGGGTACATTTACAGGCTACTTTAGTTCTTCTCACGTCACAGATTAGCTAAAATTTCCCATGAAAATTGAGGCTTCTCAGCAAACTTTGTCTTGAGCAAAGACCCAACCCGTATCCTTCAGAAGAGAGCGTTACGTATGGTGGGCAAACTAGGCCCTAAGAAATAGTGAGATCAAATTCCAATATATGAAGAGAGAAGAAAAATCCAAAGTTTAAAGCTGCCGTTAAACTATGGGAGGTAATCAAAGCAGGACAAGCCAAATCTCCTCCCTGTTGAGCACCAGGTCTTGCTGGAGCACCAGAGCTCCTTCAGCAAGGCTGCTGCTGGCAGCCAAGAAAGCGCTTCAAAGTATCCAAGGGTAAGGATCCTGTGCAAGCACTGAAACACAGGGTGAAAACCCATATACTGTTGTCCAGCTACATGGGTGACCTTGCACTTACTTGCAGTTAGGCAGAGGAACCCTTTGTCTTAGAAAGTGTGCAAGGTGAACACCAACACACAAAACCTGGCAGTTCAAACCAGATTTTAACAGAATTGTGGGGTGCCAAATTATGCAAGGTCACCTGTACCCAGGCAACCACACCAGTAATACCAAACAAGGCTGAAGCTGTCTAAACTACAACCTTGGAAACATGACATTAACGTGCAAACATAGCAGAATTGGGACCAGTGAGGGAAAAGTAATTAGGAGAGGAGCTGTTTATTTGGGAGAAGTTTGGGTGGGGAAAAGGAGGTACAAGGGTGGTGAAGACGTGCACGGAGGGAGAGGACAAATGGAAAGAAAAGTTTTAATACCGACTAAGGAAAAGAAGAGGGATTTTTTGTTAGTAAGAATATGGAGGTCTGTGGACAGCAGTAGTAATGCTGGCCTGTGGACACAAGCCCACTGGGACACCAGAGGGGACGCACTGGACTCTCCGTCAGGTCTGTGTCCAAAAGATCTGGTGTGGAGGGGTACAGAGGGATAGACTTGCTCCCCAGCCATAAGTAGCGTGGAGAGGGAAGGGTGACAGAACTATAATTCAATGGTGACTTGTTAAGGTTTCAGAACAATAACTCACAATTTATTTTTGTGTGTGTAAAATGATATAATTGTAAATTAATAACAGTAGTGTTTATTAGTTAGTAAGACTGTCATTTAGTTAATTGGTTCCTCAGTAACGTGGTGCTTCACCGTTAAACACTGTAGTCTGTTAAATCAGTTACACCTCAAGCCTGCAATCGAAACAGAGAGAGTTGGACCCGGATGCTATCATTCCCCAGCTGTAACATTTCATACATGTATGAAAATCACGTCAGAAAGCTTTGGCTAAATTTGTTACTCCTCCTGGGTAAAAATGACAATCTAGCTTCTGAGAAACTAAAACTATTGAAGTGCTGATTTGTAATTAATTCCAAGAAGCTGCAGATGACAGGTCTTTCTAAGCCAGTTACATCACGGTGCATAAGTTCATGTTGGGATTTATCTCCAGTGTTAAACAGGGCTTGGTGGAAGTAACCCAACAACAAGGAAATGAAGGAGTCAAGAACACAAGAGCAAATCCAAGATTTCAAGAACAAATGCTCGATTCTTCACCTGGGATGGAGTAATGCCGGGCACACAGCATAAATTGGGAGAGGAGTGGCTGGAGAGCAGCCCTGCAGAAAGGGATCTGGGGGTGCTGGTCCACAGCAGGCTCAGCATGAGTCAGCAGTGTCCCCTGGCAGCCAAGAGGGCAAACCCCATGCTGGGGTGCATCAAGCACAGCACAACCAGCCGGTCAAAAGAGGTGATTATCCCGCTGTATTCAGCATTGGGGTGGCCTCACCTTGAAAGCTGTGTGCAGTTCTGGGCCCTACAATTTAAGAAGGATGTGAGGTCCTTGAATGCGTCCAGAGGAGGGCAACAGAGCTGGTGAAAGGGCTGGAAGGAATGTCCTGTGAAGAGCAGCTAAGGACTTTGGGTTTGTCTAGCTTGGAGAAAAGGAGGCTGAGGGGTGACCTCATTGCTCTCTGCAGCTCCTGAGGAGGGGAAGAGGGAGGTGCTGATCTCTTCGCCCTGGGATCCTGTGGCAGGATGCATGGGAATGGTGCAAAGCTGCACCAGGGGAGGTTCAGACTGGGCATTAGGAAACATTTCTTTACCGAGAAGGTGGTCAAACACTGGAACAGGCTTCCTAGAGAGGTGGTCAATGCCCCCAGCCTGTCAGTGTTGAAGAGGCTTTTGGACAATGCCCTCGATCACATGCTTTAACTTGGTCAGCCCTGAAGTGTTCAGACAGTTGGTCTAGATGACCATTGTAGGTCCCTTCCAGCTGAACTATTCTGTTCTATTCTATTCCATTCCACTCCATTCCATTCCATTGTATTGTATTCTAGTTGTCAGTTTACTGCTTTGAAAATGAGCATTGAGGGGAAATGAGACTCACCTATCACCTGTTAATATATGGATAATTTCTTCAGGAGAGTTATGAGGTGGAGATCACTGTGTTCACACACAATGAGAAATTCAGTGTTGTTTATTATTCAAGTTGTCTCGCCAAGTTCACTTACATACAGGTCCTGGAAGAAATGCTTTGAAATCTGGACTGACTAAAATCAACATGCAAAGCTCTCATTGATTTCAAAGGTAGGAAAGGTTTCAGGAACTGGTGCTGATGGAAAGATTTTTGTTGAGTGTTCTTCTGGGCTGTATATTGAGGAGAGCTTCATTGTTGTATAAAGGTGTGAGTCCCTCACTAAGTGAGAGAGCTTGACATACGGAAACGTGAGCACATTTGGAAATCTCGTCCCAGATACATTTTGGCTTGTGTCAGTGAAGTTTGGATCAAGAACCAAAAAACTGTATGGAGGAAATAGGGTTCCAATACAGTTCTTAGTTCTTGCAACTGTAGTTGCTAATTAAAAATACTTCGCTTAAGTTTTGTTTAAGGACGTAAACAAGAACCCAGTAGTAGCTAGGTGACAGTGACTTTGCTCCACAAAGACTCTTCTGTGAATGGGAGGTCAAGGAAAAACTGTCTACGATGCCTGATTCAATTGCTCTGTTCCAGTCAGCACAAAAGGTATTCGTCACTAATCTCTAAAGCCAAGAGGCCAATATCAGATAGACAAAGTGAAACTGAAGATTTAGACCCTAGCTACTGCATTCTTGACCCTGAGACACTCATGCTGCTATAGGAAAAGGGTTATTAAGTCAAGCACAAGAAAGTTCAAGATTTCATACTCACATTTAAGTTTTGACATCCTGGCCAAGCTCTCCTTGCAGTAGCTATGGGCAGTGCTGCTAGTGAAAAGCATCTCTGCAAAGGCTTGGTAAAATGCTTGGAAGCGTAAGGAGAGCTTGTGTGACAGATTAAAATCCCTTTCAAATCATGTTTTGGAGGTCTTAGAGAGGAGCTGAGATTTTGCAGCAAATCGGCTGCCCTCTACCTTTCAATGTGTTATGTCAGAAAGCCATTGAGTGTCTCCAAGGATGAAGACTCCACAGCCTTCCTGGGCAACTTGTGCCACTGCTCAGTCACCTTCACAGTAAAAAAAGTTTTCCCTTATGGAGGAACCTCTTCTGTTTCAGTTTGTGTCCATCGCCTCTTGTCCTGTCGCTGGGCACAAATGAAAAGAGCTCTGTCCTTCTGGCACCCTCCTTTCAGATATTTATATGAATTGCTAAGATCCGCCCTGAGCCTTCTCTTGTCGAGGCTAGACAGTCCCAGCTCTCTCAGCCTTTCATCCTAGGAGAGATGTTCCAGTCCCTTGATCATCTTCATGGCCCTTTGCTGGACTCTCCGGTATGTCCATGTCTCTCTTGTACTGAGGAGTCCAGGACTGGACACAGTACTCCAGGTGTGGCCTCACCAGTGCTGAGCAGACGGGAAGGATCACCTCCCTCAACCTGCTGGCAATACTGCCTACCGTAGCCCAGGATGCCTTCTTTGCGTCAAGGGCTCCTTGCTGGCTCATGTTGAGCTTGATGTCTACCAGGATGCCCAGGTCCTTTTCTGCAAAGCTGCTTTCCTGCCAAGAGGGCCCCAGCATTTATTGGTGCCTGTGGTTGTTCCTTTCCAGGTGCAGGAATTTGCACTTCCCCTTGTTGAACTTCATGAGGTTCCTGTTGGCCCACTTCTCCAGCCTGTCGAGGTCCCTCTGGATGGCAGCATGATCCTCTGGTGATATGAGCCACTCCTGCCAGTTTTGTGTCACCAGCAAACTTTCTGAGAGTACGCTCTGCCCCATCATCCAGGTCATTAATGAAAACGTTGAACGGGACTAGGACTGAGGGGAAGCTGTGTGGCCTGTAGTTCCCTGGATTCTCCTTTTTGGCCATTTGGAAGACACGAGACACTGAAGGTTTCCTTCAGTCCTCAGGCCACTCTCCTGAACACCAGAATTTTTCAAAGATGATTGAGAGTGACCTTGTAATGGCATCAGCCTGCTCCCTCACCACTCGTGGGTGCATCCCGTCAAGGTCCATGACCTTATGTATGTCCGGTTTGCTTAAGTATTCCCTGACCTGATCCTCTTCCACCGGGGGTAAGTCATCCTCGCTCCAGATTTTCCCTCTCATCTCTGGGGCCTGTGATTCCTGGACATCAATCTGACTAGTAAAGACTGAGGCAAAGAAGGCTTTTGATACCTCAGCCTTTGGCATGTCCTATGTCACCAGGGTGCGTGTCCCCTTCAGCAGTGTGTCCACATTTTCCCTAGTTTTCTTTCTGCTGCTTATGTACTTATAGAAGCTTTTCTTGTTGCCCTTTGCAGCTCTCTCCGGATTCAACTCCAGATGGCTTTGGCTTTCCCATCCCCACCTCTGTTTGCTTGGACAATGTCTCTGTATTCCTCCCAGGTTACTTGTTCCTGCTTCCATCTTCTGTACACTATCTTACATTTGAGTTTAGCCAGGAGCACCTTGCTCATCAATCCTGGCATCCTGGCATCTTTGCTTAACTTCCTGCCTGTTGGGATGGAGTGTTCCTGAGCTGGGAGGAGATGTTCCTTAAATAGGAACCAGCTTTTTTGGACCTCTCTTCCCTCTAAGGCCCTGCCAAGCAGATCCATGAAGAGACCAAAGTCTGCTCTCCTGAAGTCCTGAAAAAAATTCCCAGGGTTAGAATATTCATTCTCTAAAAAGATTAAAAAAAAAAAAAAAAAAAAAAAAAAAAAAAAGAAAGAAAAAAGAAAAGGAAAAAAAGAAAAGACAAAAATGAAACAATGTTGCAAAAGTTAAAGACGTTTGAAAGGGAAAAACAACTGCCTGTATCTTTAACGAGTATGATGCTGTGTAGACCCTATATAACTTGTTCTGTATATTAAGTTAGACACACTAGCTGTGGATTACTGACTCCAGCCTCCTCATCTTCCTTTGTCAGTATTTGTACCTTTTATCTCTCTCGAAAACTGAAAGGACAAAATTTAGTCACCTGACTTTCAAGCTCACAGTCCAGCCATACAATCTACTAACAACCTGAGAGGTTTCAGGCCAAATGTACGTAGTTATGCTTGCATATGGTGGGCCCAGATGCCTCTGCTCCTACTTTTGCCATTTAATCACATATTCCTTGCTGGTAGAAGAGACATGCTAAGTACATGGGTGGCTTCAGCTTACTCTACAGCTTCTTTGTTTACCTTCTGTGGAGTATCCAAGTACCCTTCAGAGTACTAATCCACTTTATATGCAAGGCTGCGTCCCTCTCCTATTCTTTGCTAAACAGAGAGTAGCTAAGATGCAGAGAACCTAGTGACAGACAAGGATAGTTTAACTTTTACCTCATGCAAATCCTTGTCCACAGCCTTTCCAATCGGCCTAGTTTTAGGCCTTCGCAGTAACACGGTGTGACAACTGGCATTCAGAGCTCAGTGTGTCCTGCAGAAGTCTATGGCACCACTGGGATATGAGACAGCAATCAGAGGCCAACATTCTTCCATGAGGTTTTTTTTTTCCTGAAAAAAACCCCAGAGTTAGAATTTTCTTTTTAATTAAAAAAGATTTAAAATAAAAGAAAGGAAAAAAAAAAGACAAAAATGAAACAAAGTCACAGAAGTTAAAGTCATTTCAAAGGGAAAAACAACTGTCTATATCTTTAATGAGTATGAATTTGTGTAGATCCTGTGTAACTGGCTCTGTATATGAAGCTAGACACAGTAGCTGTGGATTACTGACTCCAGCCTCCTCATCTTCTTTGTCAGTATTTGTACCTTTTACCTCTCTCAAAAACTGAAAAGACAAAATTTAGTCACTGATTTTTATTTATTTTTTTTTAGTAGAGTCTGGGACTTTGTAAAACAGTCAGCTTGCTCTCATTCTGCTTTCATTCAACTACATTGCAGTCTTCCTCCTTTAACTTCTTTGGAAGCCCAGGACAAGTGTATTGGTCTTATTTATCTTAATCTACTCCTTAATTCCACGAAGAATATCAGAAATATTAGTAATTGACTGGGATTGACAACAATGTTGACAGAGACTTCCTTCAGATACAAAATGGTGACCAGAATTTTATTACTACTTTTACTACTAGAATTTGCTTAAATTGCAATGACAACCCATTTATCTCACAGAGAATGTGCATGCTACGGCAGACTCTGTGTGGTTGGACGGAATCTACTTGAAATAAATACTGCTCTGCTGTATAGTAACCAGTGACAATGTGCCCCATTCCCACAGCAGCGGTGCAGGAAGGAAGGAACATAACTGTAAATTAAAGTAAATTAGCCTTTTAATCTTGAATTACACTTGCTGATAGTTTTGTTGTATATACACTGTAATTATGCACAGCGAGGAGTTGTTCACTCCGGTAGAACAATGGACAAGGACAAGCAGTTTTTTAATGGTCTTCCTTCCTCCTCTCAAAGTTTTTCATGCACAGCATGCTTTTCAGGTCCTGGAAACTTTGACTTTCAAGTTAACTCTGCCAATACTGGTTGTCCACTTTCGTTACTCCTGACGAGCATAGGATTTAACACGTACATGAACTTGCACAGGATGTCACTATACACAATACGGCAACAAATGCTTAGGTCACAGTCAGCTCAGAGTTAAAGAAAGTGCGGACCTTTTGACCTTGATCTGTCTGGAGTCAGACTCCAGAGCCCCAGGATACCTGAACTAATGGTGAGGAATCCATCCGCCTGCGTGGATCTATCTGTAGTTGTTGGTCATAGCAGTATATAATACACTGGGAGCAGTGTTCAGAGGTAGAGTGTGCCAGGCTCCCAGTTTCCCAGCTGTCAACCTATGATGACCTGAGGTTCCCAGGGTGACAGTCAGGCTCAAGTTTCTGGTTCTTTTCTGCAGAGCTGGGTTTTTGAAATCTCATGACCCTCGACTCCTGCTGGAATTGTCTTTTGGTTTCAAAAGGCAGGCCGTGAAAAAAAAATCAGTAGCTGTCAGTACTTTCTGTATCATGGCTTGATCAGCACATGTCTTCTGAAAGGTATTTGCAACCCATTTCCAGGTTTTTCCCTCAGGTGAAGTTTCGTTCTAGAATGCTTTCTCTACGTATAGAAGTTTCACACACAATAATTTTTCAATGACGCTGCTGATTTTTTCTTAAATAAAAAAAGCAGCCTAACTGGTTGAGGAGATGCTTGACCTGCAAACCATTGGCTGAAGGAAAAAATATAGGCTAGCAACACTCTATGCTTGCTCTGCTCTTCGGTTTTCTCTGTGTATCGTTGTTTGTCTCTCTTGGAGCCAGGATAATGGGTTAAATGAATATTTGGTCTGACACAGTATAGCTATTGTTATTTGTTTGCTTTCCATTCTGGATTGTGAGCTTAACGGTCCCAGCTGAGTCTTCAGTTGCAATGGCCATTCCTATTGACTCTGCTTTGGACTCGCCATCTGGGACAATAGTTCTGTAAGTGCAATACCCTAGAGGAACCAAGAACTTTAGCGGAAACTTATACACAGAACAAAATCAACAAGAGTACATACAGACTTTTTGATAATGAAATGCTTTCCAGTTTCTTGGCATCACGGATGAAAGGGTTTTCTACAAGAACCCACAAGGGCTAGAAGAGAAGTCTACCTTCGCAAGGAAGAGTTCCTGAAGATAGAAAAGCTATGAGAGAGAAAACATAAAAGCAAAAATCTCTGCACTGTACAGATTTAGAATGACTGAGAGGCAGGTGTGACTGAGAGGCTTAGACATTGCAACAGTGCAACACTGACTGAAGCACCATTTCAGCTGAGAGCTCGTTGAGATCTAGTGCCAGGATCTCATAATCTGTGGCAAACTGTGAGCAGCTTGCAAACTAATCAGATAAATGGCTACCACTCCTTGAAACATTTTAACAAAACAAGCATCCCCTTTCCCCTAGAGGAACTTTTGGTGGAAATTAGCAAAGTGATTAATCCAGCTGTTTTGTGGCGTATATTCAAGCAGACCTTCAAATACGCTCCAGAGCACATGGGCTCTTAGACAGGCACAAATCACCTGTGCATGTGAAAATAGATTTGATGAAGGTTGGCAGAAATGAGAAACAGCAATGCAAGCACCTTTGTGACAACAGTTCTTGAGGCATATTCTAAATAAAAAAAACCCTTCACTTTAGAGAGTGTAGCTGAATAGTGGGCTGGGGGTGCCCAATTCCAAATTTCATGGCTACTATCAAAGCCGGGGTAACTAACAGAGCTCCCTCCAGCTTTCGTCTATGTTCTTGATCACACTGTGAATCTTTTCACAGGCCTGTGCTTCCCGTTAACTCCTAGACCAACAGCGCCAAGAGCAAAGCTGCAGCCTTCTTTTCTGCCCTTACACGCTTTTTCGGTCTGTGTCCATTTCGGTCCATTCCTCTTGGATTTTGGCTCAGATTTTCACTGACTATTCCCCAGGCTGGTTGCCAGCATCCATAGGCAACTCTTTGCTATAGCCGCCTTAAAATTTTGAAGCAACCACCGGCTCCTTGTCGCCATAGCAATTCCCATCTCGGTCTTCTCTCATCATCCATCCGGCCTCAGGATTCTCTGCAATGTCCCACCAAGCTCTGCGGAGAAGTGGGTAAACAGGGCATTACCCCCAAAATGCCCTGTTACTCACTGTACTCAGCTTACTGTGACTGACCAATAAACCTCTAAAATGGAAGGCGACTCAATGGAGGTGGGCAAGGGTGATGTGATCATGAAGCTTGGGGAATAATGCAGGGTGAGACTGATCACAGCTCTTGCAAAGAAAGCTGACTTTATCTCAGCACAAAGGGGACCATGGAGGGTGGCCTTTGTTTTTCAAGAAGCAGCTACCAAGAGCTGAGTGGATCCACTGGTGGTATAAATGCTTCTCCCTGAGTTCATTGAAAGAGGTGAATGTCTCCCAGAGTTAGCCAAACCAGCACCTGGGGAGCGAATATGTGGCTCAGCTCAACACAGAGTATGAAAACTAGACAATGAATAAAAGAATTTTGGAGGCAGCAATGGTCTTGAGCTTGCTTCTACCCACGTAATCCTTCCCCGTGGCTGGGGATGCCCAGTGTCCTGGTGGTGAGCAGATTATAGAGACAAGTAATGGGAATCACAGCGGTATTGTGGCTGAACTGTGTATTGCAATTTCTACATTCTGTTAAGTGTAACTTACATTCCTGTTGTGTTTTCTGTACATTTTTGTATCACTCTGCTAAATTACAAATCCCATGTAGCATCAAATATCTTCAGATAAGTAAATTTGACATTAAACGTTACACCCGCCACATGTGGAATATCTAAAAGAACCTGGTCAGAGAGTATTGGACTCTGACACTCACTTGCACAGAAACATATCTGCCAGACAATCTTTCAGCAGCTTCACTGCACTCTTTTAAGCTTCTCTTCTAGGAGAACACAGCTGCCTGCTGTTTCTGAGGCTCATGAATTTTCTTCTTACCTTCTGGAAAAGGGATACACTTGTGTGTGTTGGCATTGGAAAGTCACAGGAGGCGAATCTTGTATTTAGTTGGAAATTAAGTAAAGGTAAGTGGGAGGTCACACAGGCAGTTTTTTACAAAGAATTGAGTGCTTTGTCCTGCTACAAACCTTAAGTCTTTCTGTACTGCAAATTCCCCAAACCACACTTCCCGTCTGTATTGTCTGGTTGCTTCCAAGAATTGCCCCAGAAGGATGACATTGTTCATCTTTTTTAGCTGCTCAGGTTTGTGTCTCTCTATTCTTCCTTGCCTTGTGATTTCCTTGCCTGACTCTAAGATGCCCAAGGAAACCTGTGGTTTTTGGAAACTGTTCAAGATAATCCAATCTATAAGTAATACAGCCATGCAAAGAACATGCTGGACCATAATACCTTGTGCACGATTTGCCTAAATGACCTTGCTCTGATTTCTGCAGGGTTATTTTGTAATATGATGGTTCACATGAATTCCTTGTCCTGAATGATTAAGCTACTCATAAACTGACTGAACAAAGATGGAGCCGTTCCAGACCCTCTCAAGATGAAACCAGCCACGAGAGTACTGCATATATATGCGGAATACTCATTTTTCTGCGTGATTACTTTCCTCGTCTAGTCTTAGAGAAAAATTGAGCCTGCTGGAAAACAATTGCTGTAATTGAACTGAAAGCCTGCTAGGTAAAATTTATTCCCAAAGTAGAGATTCAATAAAGTTATATATCAAAGAAAACATCACTATTGCCAGAGAGTCTCTATACTACTATTCTAAACACTTTCTATTGGTGGGAGAAATTCCTGTGGTCTTTTTTTCAGTCCCACAATTACAAAGAATGCTATAAAGCAAATTACAACTGATATTTTCAACTCATGCAAAAAAGCTAAGCAAAATAGCAGAAATAGTTATATTAGAGCTGCATTTCCAAAGCAGATGGTTTACTGTAATGCTTAAGGCCAGAGAAGGGGGAAGGAGAGGATCTGTGTGTTGAACAAAAAGCCATAATGGAATCGTGTAAAAGCATTTGGTGCCTCCCCCAAATGAATATTCTCCTATTCAAAACGTTTACTGAAGATCGAGGCCAAAATTTCAAATGATCTTATTTCTATCAGCTGTCCTAAACCTTCAATAAGGGCATTATTAGTCTGGCTTAACAAGCATCTGAAAGAATGATAAGCAGAAAATCTGCACACCCATAATGAAACTTCCTTGAACAAGTCAGATTTTCCAGGACATTCAGAAAACAGTTTTCTTTTTTCTCTCTCTAAAAAACCCCCAAAGGACTCACACCTTCACTTAGTCATTTAAAGGCAAACAGGTTCTCAGAGGTCACTTGGCTGCTACCTAAGTCAAAGATCCTGGATTTTGAGCACTTTCAGAAAGATGTCCTTGATTTTCAGACTTATCACAGAAAAAATGACATCACAAGAAAAAATGAAGTAGATTGAATGCAGACACTGATTCACCCTCCATTAAACTGCAAACATCCACTCTACCCTTCTCATTAATACAACTATGAAAACACTGACAGCATTGGTTTGGGTGAAAAAGAAACAGAAAGCTAGCACTACCAGTCACCTCACCAAGACGAGAGCGGTTAATGTTGGTAGGGCAGTGCCAGAAATCCTGTGTTGTTCTGCATTTAAGTCTCTAGCCACCATATTGATTTATTGTCTTCAGATTAAAAAGAGAAAAATGCAAAATAAACATAACGTTTACCCCCAAATGAGCTACCGTGAAAATAAATTTGCTTATATGTTTCTCATCCAGTTTCTTTATAACAGAAGGGAATGTAACACGAATCCCACAGAGAAGACTCTTTTCACTCTAATAACACTGTCATCGATTGTTTAAAATGAGTTATAAATATTTAAAATGTCTGTGGCTCTGCACTCTGAGGATTTACATCTAAATTTCCTAGGTAAATCTAATTGTCATTTTACAATTGTAATTCTGTCCTCACGATGTACGATCTGGTAAAACAGCTAGGTGAACATGAAATTTAAAGGAAAAGCTCTAGAAGATTCTGTACATTCAGCTGTACAAAAAATTTGCCCCTTCCATAACGTACCTCTGAGAGGGAAAATGGTCATTTAAGGCTGCATAAACTATGTAATACATGATGCTAGGTAACTCATTAGAACACTTATTGCAATCCCTAGTGCAGCACAAACGCTACTTTTAAAAAGAAGTCGTCTAGAAGGTCCCATCACAAGTTCAAAGCACCATCCTCACAATACTCACCTCTCCCTTAAAGAAGTCTCCAAAAATGGATAGATCTCTTGACTGTAGCTGGAGCCTGCAATAGAAAACAAATGTCCTTACCAAGAGCATACATTGCCAAAGCTCCTGCACGTCTCACAGCAGCCATGGAATGTTCCCTTAGTTCCACACAGACATTGTCTGGGTGATATACAGAGCACGGTTCATCAGTTTCATCTTTCTCATCTCCAGCAGCATCAGCAAGGGGAAACACAGCTAGCTCTGCTGCCTCCCCTCAACAATAAATTTAGCTTTACGGCAGTCGAGGATTGATGATGATTAAGCTCCTTCTATCAGGTATCAAGAAGCATCACGGTCTGGCTCTGCACTGAGTACAAACAAACAAACAAACAAACAAAAAATATTTATATATATGGTGATTTCTCCCTCTAGGTACAAAGCCTGGAATGAGCCAGCTGTGGAGGTATTTCAGAAGCAGGTATTATCCTTCTGGTCTTTTCTGAGCAGCGCGTGGGACTGACTGAAAGCCAGCCCACCCCAGGAGGTTGTCTGAAGCAGGGCCTGGGTCTCAGCCAATGAGTATTTTGGTCTGTTCTGTTTTCACTGGTCATTTCCCTGCAAACTGAGAAAGGGAGAAACCCCCACATTGCTTTCGGGTTTGCAACGGAGTCATACTACCTGGATGTATAGGAGGCTACAGCCAGTGCGCGCTGCTGCTCAAAACAGCTTCAGGCATCATCCCAGTAGATAGTGAAAAATTCTTCTGGATGTTTGCACAAAGATAAAATGATGACACAGGTGCAGGCTTCAGGGCTCTGAACCACACCAGGAGAATAAAATTAACCGGAGACATGGAGATAAAGGTGATACCAAGCAGAAAAACTATACACAACTACATTTAAATACATGTCTTAACAGGGGAGACTGAAAGATAAAATCAATTATTAAATCCCTGAGATGCGACCAGGAAGTAACAGGATAGATCATTTTAGTACCAGCTGGATGACAGTTCACATGGATTTTTTTCTTCACATTTAAATAATCCATAGTCTATTGATTTCATGAAGCTTCCTTCACGTACAGATTCCAAACTGTAACCAGCTGTAATGTGCCTGATCTTGTGCTGTTTGTTTGAGAACATTCTCCGTTGCTTAGGCAAGTTTTCCTGTCCATGAATCCAGAGGCAAGTCTGATGCACCACACAGTAAGAAGAAAATTACATGTTAGAATGGTCTCAAAGGGTAAAAGCTAGAACCAGGAAAGCAGGTGAATTTTGAAACCTAGACTGTAGACAGTCATTTTCAAAAGTGACCAAAGAGGATCTACTCATTAAACCACCCCTCACAAAGTGGAGGTAAATCTGAAGAAGTCCGAGAGACTCAGTTTTGGTTGACAATTCCTGCTTTTGAAAGGGGTGGGTCCAAATGTCATGCTGCACTGCTGTATCCCAAACTGGGCAACCTGATTCTGGGATGTCTCTGAGTCACTACAACTTGTGAAAATTCTGCTCACGATTGAAAATATCTGCCATGTCTTAGAACACTAAGGCAAGCCCATTTCCTATGCACATGCTTACTCCAGGAGGGATATGAGTTCCTCTTGGCTGAAGTGCAATCCAGTTCCTGGGAAGGATTTTCTTTTTATTCATTAGAATGAGTATTTACTCGTACTTCTCTTTGCAATACTAATTTTGTACATTTCAGTGCAGTTCAGTTTGCAAGCTGATTAAGATATTCAATCTCCTCCTACCTTTAAAAATGGGATATGGCATTTTGGTAACCAACAACTGGGTGAAAGATTCTGCTGCCGTTTATGTTACTGGAAGTCTGACATAATCCCATAAAAGTCCTTTTGGCGTCACTGAACATTTAGCAGTGGTTGAATTTAATCAATGGTAACATCCCTACTCCATTACAACTTAATAGTATGATGTCTTGGGAGAGTACTAAAAATTATAATATGCAGAGTAGAAAGTGGGTAATATAATTTATTATTTCAACATGGGTCACTTTCAACTGCCTGAGCTATTTTCAGCTGCTGTTGCACCTTCCTTCCCTGTGAGCTCGTGACAGCTACCAACAAACCACCAGACGAGACGAGAAGGCATGCTCTCTTTCCCTGTGTTTGTGCAGTGGCAATTTCAATAATTCTTTTCTCAAGATCTGGGCCAGAACACTCTTGTATCCGACAAACAACAACATTGCTCTTAATGAAGTCCATTGGCTTTTTGAGAACCTAAAATTAAGGCTTGTTTTGTTGCAGTACAAAGTATAAGAAGAGTCCTTCTTTAGCAGAGAGGCCTTACATAACAAAATAAAATTCTTACCACTATTACAATCATGGCCAGAAAGAGCAGACCTGAACTTTGTGCTTTTTTTCCCAAAACCTCTTAGCAAAACACTGTCCAATTCCCAGAAGAAATTAATAGTATCTAATATTTCAAAAATCGACAGTGTAATTAACATTAACAGCATTATTATTTGGATGATTAGCTCCTTTTGTAGCTGAATTAAAATCACATGTTTAATGAGAAAAGTGAAGCACAAAAAAAAAAAAAAGAAAAAGAAAAAGAAAAAAAGACACAAAAAGGAGAAGCCAGCTAGCTTGGGTATCCTTTAACAGACCAAGTCAGAAATTCAGCCAAGCAAAGATGACAGTCCTCTCCTGGCTAATTGTAAAATTAATGTTGTATTACACATTCTGTAGAAGGTGTGTGCCTAATGAAATGACTAATGTGCTGTTAAGTGTTCATTATCTTGCTCATTGTTCATTAGCTGTGACCCTTCTTTTGCAGCAGCAGCAGCAGCACAGGACTATGAGATCCTGAGCTGTCTTGCATACTCTTTGCATAGCCTGTGCAAGAGAGAAAACAAAGCTTGGGGTTTTCTTTCATGCAAGGACCCATATGAGTTCTGCAAACTCATACTTTGGGTCCCCAAAAGGTCAATGGATCAGATGGCAGGAAAAGCAAGAGTAGCTGATCGTCTTTGTGGACCAACTGACGAGTACCATGGTTTGAGCTCTGCCAGTGGGTAGAAAGTGTCATCAGGTACACAGGGAGAAGAGGTGTATAGTTATATAGGGTGCCAGCTCCAAGGTTCTCTCTGAAGGGAGTACCACATGGGTGCAGATATGCCTTAAGTCCTGCCACGCAGGGAGATGATGACCTCTCTCCCACAGCTGAGTGAAGAGGAAGCATAAGTTCAGAGGAAGCCCCGGGAAGGCAAGAAAGCTGTGCAGGGAGCGACAGGAGGGAGTCCAAAAGAGCTCCCTGAGGCTTTGGCTTGACACGCCGCCACTCAAAACCAGAAGGACAGCCTTTGGCTGATCTGAAGATCGTTCACTGTAATTGAGGTGATTACCGCACCAGTACGTGAAACTACCCCTCTTACAATTATATAGAAGTCTCTACCTTTTTGCATGCGTTGACTTTGAACTGCACTTCCTAAACAAGCATTTTATTTAAAAGGCAGGTTTCAGACCTTGAAGTTGCATTAAAAAGGCTGACACAGAATTCACTGGCTCCAAGACAATTCCCTGAAAATTGTGTGAAATCGAAGCGGAAGAAAAAGAGTGAGGCAGAAAGTACAGACTTTTAGCCACGCTTGGAGTCAGGGATACTCCTCTCCCAAGCCCTTGTGAGAATTCAACTTCTTAATTCAAAAAGGGTCACAAAATCTTCCCTTCTTTAAGATGGACAGCTCTTACCGGTCCAAAGCCTGCTTAACGTTAGAGCAACAAAAGGTTCCCCTTACCCTGTTTATGTTCTTACACAGATCTACCAGTTTGCTAAAAGAAGAGATGAAGGAGAACAGAAAATGAAGCCAAAAGAGTGCTTAAGGTCTGTTTATAGCTACAAAGTCCTGTTACACATGCATTAACCGTTTTGCCACTCAAAGTGCGTTAGAATTCCAGAGTTCACCCTATGTAATGAATGCAACAGAGTCTGCTTCATAATTTCTTGAACATTGCATCATTAGATTTGTGTCTGTTTACATCCTCATTGCAATCAAGTGCCTGGCATCTGTTTTTGTTTAATTGTCAAGTGTCACCAAAGGCATATAGAACGGAGTTGGCTGCCGTAACTGATCACGTAAAGCAGCTGATCGGGATCTGGAAGACACCATCCGTACGATTTATGTTACAGTCTGCAGGTGTTGGTCAGGGGCCAACACCGTGCAGAAATTACTAGTGATGGCTCACGCTTCTCCCTTCGGTTATTCAATTTTGTTTCCTGCTCTCAGGAGAGCTGCCAATATAAAAGCATAAAAGGGGTACTGTGACACCTTATCTCTTGCTCTGTTATTCCAACTGACTGTGTAAAAACATAACCTACATCCTTTTCCTATTGTGTTTCCAAAGATAAGCTGCATTCTTGATGCTCAAGGTGAATCTGCCGATGAGGGTCAGTATGAACTGTAGACAAGCAAAGCTTTGCTCGTTGCTTTCTCTGTTACCTTACGATGTACAACAAATAACTATCCTTTTTTCTCCTCAGTTTCATGCAGGAAGACCAAGTTTGTGTTTAAAGGGTAGCATCTGCTAGTGCCACCAAGCAGAAGGCACATCAGACTTCCGTCCTTTGGGTATTAAGGATCTGACTCTCGGCAAGAAGGCAACTTCCTCTCCCGGTCCTGAACTCCCTCCTGAAAGGTGGGCTGTGGGTCCTTGCCTTCCAGACCTACCTAGAAAAGTACCATGGATGCTCTGTTTCTAAACTTGTGTGTGTTGCTAGTCCCATAGGATTTGGTTAAACCTTCAGCGTAGTACAATCGAATCAGAGATTTGCTTTGCATTAGACAAGCCTAAGCAGTTTGTAAGAAGAAAGAAAAAAGCGTGGCCTATCGAAAAATGTCTATTGGCCATCAGTAGCCTACATCTCAAAGCAGATACAGAGACCGGATCCATTTTTTGCACATTATTAGTGTGCAACGCTATCTCTAGCAATGCATTTATTAGGAATGTAAACCAAGGAACACAGTATAATGCTCTGCCAATACACTGATGGTATCTTCTAAGCCAAATATTCCCTAGGAATAAATAATCCTCTTAGAAACTACATTTAAAACACAGAAAGCGACTGCTTAATTTTAAGCTCCCAGGTTTATTTCATCTGCTAATAGCATTTTGAGTACCTTGAAGTGACGGTCTGACATAAAACAGTCATTTGCTTCCCTCTCCCCCATCAGCCAATCTGCAATAAGGCATGCCAAAAGCAGACGACCAACTTTGCATCAGAACAGCTTTAGGAGGGGGAAAAATGAAAATAACTGCCCGGATGGGAGAGTGGCCGTTTGGCAATGCCTGATGCGGGTACTGCAGCGGCGCATGATCCACCACAGCAGCTTCTGCTGAAGGGCACGCACCAGAAGCCTTCACTGCATGCCTGATTTAGACAACGGTGTTGAGCAAGATGTTACCGGTAATATTCAGATGAACACAGGGAGCAAAATCGATTTGGGGAAACTCTGAAAAGACAAGGTTTCTGCTGTAGCCTCTTCCACTTGTTCTCAAGGCTCCTGTAGTTCACGTACTTCTGGAGACATCTTCTCAGTTAAGACAGTAAAGCTCCATTTATCTGAACTGTCTTAGGGCTGGAGCTTCCAGCCTTCAAGGGATGACGAAGAAATTCAGGCTTGGTATGTGAGAAGACGAGAAAAAAAGAGCAGCTTGTGCTTATAAAACACACCTTCCCCTTGCTCACAGAAGAAAGGCCCTTTGATGGCAAAAGTGTGCCTCTGCATGGACGCCTTCAAAGCTCTGGGCTCTCTGTGCACAGACCCGTGGCTGAGACCAAGCCTGGCTGTATGATCAGGCGCAGAGAGGTTTTTACAGCAATCTCCTGAATATTTACAATGGAAAGATGCAACAGAAATGACCACAAAGGCCACGAAGGAACCAAGCCAAGAGTTTCCAGGAGTCACAACGTCCCTGTGCTCTGGTTCTTCAATGAGTGTTCAAGTGCCAAACGCTCAGTGCTACATCTCTGCCATCTGTGCAAGGCAGTCCAATCTGTTTCTGTGAGCTATAAGTGAGTTATTTTAATGTTTGTGGGCCTGACCTTCACAGTTTCCTTGAAACTAAAGACGTAATAGAGTTACAGGCAACATGCAAAGCTTTTATGTATTTTTTGATTACCTGCATTGTCCTCGTCTCCTCCTACCCTCAGTGACCAACGCTCAGAACACGGCTCTGTAAGGCTGAATGTAGAGAAACAGAGACAGAGTGATTTCTGCAAAGTCTGATCCCAACAAGATAATTATCTGCCAGATGTACGAGGAAATTTCTTCTGCTGGTGCTCTTCTTTGAGTAAGAAAGAACCGCTGCTTCCAACAAAAGCTGTATCATGAACAAAGGCTTCCTGTAAAAATATCCTCCAGGTGTGTAAGTAAGAGTGTGTCTGTTTGTGTATGTGTGTGTGTGTTGGGGGGCGGGGGGGGGGCTGTACAGTGAAAACTTTTTTAAATTTTCCATAAAATTGAACTTTTATAAATGTATAAGCTTACACAAACACAGTACTGGCAAAATTGCCACAAGAAGATTAGGTGATTTAATTCATCTGCTCTGAATCAGGTCAATCACATCAAGATAACCCTCAATAGAAAATGTGTGTCTCATGAAAGGATATACATAAGAAAGCCCATAATTCAATCAAAGTTTAGGTTTGCTTTTCCCAAATTGAAACGCTACAATTCAATCAGAGGGTTGTTTTGATTTTTGTTGGTTTTGTGTTTGGTTTTTTTTTTTCTTTTCCAAATTTGCTCTTTTTCTAAAGGTAACCTTTCCAAGTTTGCATGTGCAAGATAAAGAAAGGAGTTTGGTCACTTTCTGAAGTGAAGTTTGATCGCTTCTGAAGCCTTACCCAGTTCGGAAGTCCACTTATCCTTTCAGAATGCTGCATCAGTTACAGAAACACAAAAGCCCGCCAAAAGGATTTAAAGTGACTTCATTAACTGGGTACACTTTTAGTATCATACTGCAAATATTGGTTAGGAAGAGAGTAAAAAGGAGCATTCCCCTAGATTACCACTGATGAACATAGCAGTTCCAGTCTTTTATATTTTAATAGTTATCACCTGTTTATTATAAGCTCTGTTCTTTCAGTTGCATGCTTTGATGGACTTTCAGGTGTCCTCTTAGATTTGGTGGTAACGGAATGAACATTTTCAGTCTTGTCATTGTCTGCACATTTTGGACATGCATTTATTTCCTGAACACAGAGAAGAAGATGGAGTGAAGAGGATGAGAACAGGTTACATGGAGATCAGAGCTGGAAAGACATGAAAACCTTTCTCAGGCTCAGACTGGGAACCATGCCTGTGCAAGCAGACCACGACCACCTACCTATCTCAGCAGTACGTATCCTGGTCTGAAGACCACTGAAATGCACAGAGGCCTTTGTCCTGCTGTTAATAATAGATCAGTGAGAACCCTCATTAGAGGTTGCTCTGTGTTTATTGAACAGATATTAAGTCTCAATATTGTATTTCACAGTATTACTACTTGAAACCCCAGGGCTGAGTTGTCAGCATTGGATACAAACGACCATTGTAATTAATACAGCCACTAATACTTCTACTCCTTTGAAAGCTCTGCGTGTCCTGGTACCATGCATTGTCAGACTTTCTGGACCAGAGAGCAGCTAGCAGCTCCCGAGGCTGTTTTAACACTTCCCATTTCTCCAGGGTTAGCTGTGCAAGGGCTTCCCTAAATGTCACCAACTTGTGAGAAGCTTCTAGGGCAAGTGCAAGGGCCTAGGCAAACGCAGAGATAATTCTGTATTATTTGGCATTACTTTGGGGGGGGGGAAGGGAGGAGGGCCACACCAAGACAACTAACAAACCCCCTTTTGTTTCTTATGTTTTTGTTAAATGTAGATCATCTGGAGCTGGAGTAACTGTTAAAGAGCATTTTACTCAAAATACTCATCACAACAAGGTAGACTGAGTGGTTTTTAGAAAAGACAAAACACTGAGTAGTTAACAAAAGGCATGAGTAGCCTGTGCATCTACTTAAAAAAAGGACAGCCTGTTTTATGAAGAGTTGGCAAGACTTTTAATTTCTCCCTTATGCAGCAAAAATGACTAATATATAAAACGTCCTTGGGTAGCTTTTGTAGAAAAGTGTGTACAGGTACAACGTGTCAAAGAGAAAAAGAAACTGATGAGAGTTTATAAATCAAAAAGCCAAGGTAGGTTGAAATTGCTAGCACTCCAAGCCTGAGGAAAGACTTCACCTAGGAAGCCAAAGATAAGAATGAAACGCTAGATCTTCATCAGGCCTTCCAGGTGTTTTTAACTTCCCATGTCAAGTGCAATCATCACTTGTTCTATGAAATTCAGACCTACGTAGTGATTTTATTTTGGTTAGTCTAACACGGAGTCATATTTGGTGTGGCAGGTTTAGTCGCCGCTCCTTGACAGAAATGAATCACCACAAAAATTTACTCAGAAGGACAGAATTCAGTAGCGTTTGATTCAGTCACTGAACAGACTTCAGCAAGTTCTAACTTGCTTCCAAGTTAGCAACGAATCAGCACCTCAGTCAGCTTTCAGAATTATCTCCTACAAAACCCATTGAGTGAAATCCCATCTGCCTTCCCTGTTCTGGACGGATTTCTTTTCTTTCCTGTGTGTAGCAGCACAAGGTGTGATCTGAGACTAAGAAGAAGAAATGGAAAACGCTTCTGTTAACAATGAAAAAATAAACCTCCCAGCAGAGTTTAGATCTAGAACTGCCACGGCATACTTTAGCATATGCCGCCTTTCTGACCTGCCACACACAAGAATAGCATTTAACATAGGAGTGAAGAGCGATTTTGAATTAACCCCCCCACACACCTCTAGTGATTGCGAGAAGAAAGTTGCCTATTGTCACTCATTCAAAACAAATCAAAACCAATCCCTACTCATGGTTTTAAACACGATGTACTACCACTGCATTCCTCTAAAATGTCAAATAGTGCATGTAGCTCCTCCCTTTCTCTGTTTAGCACGTGCCATTTTTCAGCTCAAGAAGAAGCAGGAAGCAAAACCACAGAATCAAGAAGAATTAAGGTTTTCAGAAGCTTGATGGCAGATGCAAAGTCCTTGGGCTCTGTCTGCATATTGCAAAACCTCACTTAAAACTTCTTTAAAAATTCAGTGAATCAAAGGGCTCCAATTTTCTTTCAGAATAATCTGAGAATTTCAAATGGCATCTGTGTCTCTCTACACAGCTACCCAGGAGTGGAAGTATTAAAGGCCTGGTCTGGGAAGGGAAGACACTTGCCCTGTCCTTAAGCACACCAGACAGCTTCATTCCAGATACCTCTCATCAAAGCACAATGAGGAGGAAACAACATGCTTCAAATACAAAGGAAAGTGGTAGATTATATCCTTTTACACAACCTACTCATTGTTGACGTGAGCTCTAGTTTCACTTACATTCATTCTCAGTGGCAGCTCCGGAGACTGAAACCTTTTACATTCACCTACAAATAATCTAGGGGGTGAGGCAATGGCAGTGCAGCCATTGCTCAGCCTTGGATTTGTAGAAAGCAAGTGTGAGAAACAGAGAGCACTTGATGCCTCTTCCAAGCTCTCAGGCCCATTGCAAAGTGCAACTGAGAAAAGTGCCCATTTGTTTCCAGCTTCATTAAAATCCTCAGCTCTGAAGGGCTTGATGAGTTTGTGGTTCCAAGAATTCAAACGATCAGATCCGGCATGTGGGAGAGAGCTGCATCCGAGAGACAGATTTCTTTTAATAACTGGGTTCTAGCAGCCATCACGTTTAAATACCTACTGTGTGCATTCCTGGATGTACTACTCCAAGGCATACCAAAGAGATTGGATGGAAAAAGACTATATTGTGGTTTGCTTGTCCCCTCAGAGTAAAAACGATCTTCCTATTCTTGCCACTAAGGGCATTCAAAACATTATGCATCCAATTTTGTAAGGGATGGAGGAATCATAAGAAATTCCACATAGGAGAGGTTGTTCTCTCCCCCTGACCAGTTCCTTGTATTAACTGTTTGGTTTTGAACTGTGAAGAGCTACAAGGGAAGAGAAGAACCACTCTGTGTGGAGAAACTGTTCCCCACACTTTCTTCACTGCACTACCCTGCCCTTTTTCTGCTTTCTGCTCAAGATAATTAGGACAGTGCACCTTTTTCAGGCTGGAAACTCACAAGCTTTATCTGCATACTCCAGAAGACAAAGTCACCATTAACGAAGCATTCTCTGGCAATATTTCCTTGCTTTCTCCCCCAGGTCTGTAATTCCTCTGAAACCTGTTCAGAGGTTACCACATTTCTGTGGTAGCCGATGATTTGCGAAAACCAAAACATTCCTTTTTCCTGAGGAAATATAGAGCGTTCTGAAATTAATGGTGCACACATATAAAGAAAACAGGTATTTCATCTCACACGGGCAATTCATTCTGTGCAGAGTACTGTACATCAAGTAAATTGGGTATCTGCTGAAAGAACTGCGACATCGAGCAAATGTGATTTGTATTCCAAAAAGAATGGCACTGTATGTTAACCAAATACATTTTGCCTCAGGACTCGCACTTACAGAATCTTTAGGTAAAGATACACTTCAGGGTGAGAGACTTCCCCTCTTATTAGAGAAGCTGATGTGTAACAACATTGTTCTAGGAGCATGCAGAATCAAAGCACCGGTTCAAACACACCTAATTCTTTTTAGCCACAAAGAGAGCTCTAACCGTTCATGGGATGCTGGTAGTTCCAACTCCTTATGCTGTGCTGTCAGAGATGAGTTGACTGTGTCAGAAGAAGCTCAGACACTGAGAACGAGGATGGGTTCTGAAACCAGATGGCTGTGGCTGAATGCATAAGGATCGGAGGAAAAACCATCAGGAGGTTTCGTAGCCCAGCTATGGGCAGAGCCAGGATTCTCTGCATGGCCCTTTGAAATTTACATGGCCATTTTCTGCTTCAGAATTGCCTCCTGAAGAAGATGATGGTTGCTGATCTATCAACCAGACAGCTAGGCCAGTCCTGAGCAGTGACTACTCAATGCTTTGAACATTAGAATGCCTATCAAAGTGCTGTAATCCTTATAAATGTGAAATCATTGCTCAACACTTTTTTTTTTTTTTTTTTTTTTTTTTTTTTATGAATGGTATGAAGCCTATTAACCGCATTCAGCCTTTCAGTCCTAGGCTCTGTTCTGAACATCCCTCAGGGAAAGTGGTTCTGAGCCTCGGCAGTTCAGGGTTTGATCTGTCCAGAAAGCCTCCCCACTTGGAAAGATTAACCTTCAGCAACTGGAGCAGACACTAGCTCTTTGCATTGCAGAATGGTGATGTTGTTTCTGAATAGTGTAGGAGCTTGGCCATTAGGCTGTTCGCAGTATGATTGTAATGATTCAACTCAACAGAAGTAATTTGGGAGAAGTGAAACAAAACAAAACATAACACTCGTGTTTAGTTTGAATTTTTCAGCTTGTTTTTAGACCTCATATGAGGACCAAATCTTAAAGCTAATCTGCTTGGTTTGTTTTGTTTTCCCTACTCTGCCAATTGGTTTAATAAAAGACTACGTCTAATGACCAAGTGTGCCTGTTTCACGTTATTGGACCTTACAGCTAAAAAAAAAAAATCAACGATTGGAAGGAAAACCAAAAAAAGACAAACAACCAAAAACAACAACCAAAAAAGAAAACCTGAATTGAAATAACAAGTCCAGATTGTCCAATTTTAAAAACATTCAACAGTTTTTTACAAGAGCAATGTCAAATATATTGTTATTAACTTTAATGGTTATTAGAGGAGAAAAAACTTGACCCATGCTAAATACTGAAAACAAAGCTTTGCAGTGACTGAGGATCTACTTGTTCCCTGCCTAAATGGAAGTTGCACAGAGTGGATTTTAGGAATGTATATGCGGTACGGTTCTGATGCGTTCAAGAAGGGATTAAACAACTTCTCAGAGACCTTTTCCATTCTTAGTTCTATGACCAAAGGGTCAAACCAGCCTGGACAGAATCTAAAACTAAAACCAAGAGAAATAACTGTTTCTTTTATCACCCTGATTCTGCAATGACTTTGTGCTGGTTTTGGCTGGGACAGAGTTAATTTTCTTCATAGTAGCTGGTATGGGGCTATATTTTGGATTTGTGCTGGAAACAGTGTTGGTAACACAGGGATGTTTCAGCGAGTGCTGAGCAGTGCTTACACAGAGTCCAGGCCTTTTCTGCTTCTCACCCCACCCCACCAGCGAGCAGGCTGGGGGGGCACAAGAAGTTGGGAGGGGACACAGCCAGGACAGCTGACCCCAGCTGACCAAAGGGATATTCCAGACCATATGGTGCCATGCTTAGCAATATAAAGCTGGGGGAAGAAGAAGGGAGGGGGGGATATGCAGAGTGATGGCGTTTGTCTTCCCAAGTGACCATTAAGTGTAATACAGCCTGGCTTTCCTGGAGATGGCTGAACACCTGCTTGCCAATGGGAAGTGGTGAATGAATTCCTTGGTTTGCTTTGCTGGAGCATGGCTTTTGTTTTACCTGTTGAACTGTCTTTACCTCAACCCACGAGTTTTCTCACTTTTACTCTTTGATTGTTTCGCCCATCTTGACGCAAAGGGAGTGAGCGAGCAGCCGTGTGGGGCTTAGTTGCCGGTCAGGGTTAAACCATGACACACATCTTGGAAGGGTAGAGGAGTTCTTATGGGGAAACCACGCAAATAATTAATTCCCTAAAGAAATACTGAACAGTGGTCAACAACTACACAGGAGAATTACTGCCTCCCATCAGCTGAAAATGCCAATAGCCTCCCAAGAGTGGTATTATCTCTTTATTTTTAATTAAAAAAAAAAAAAAAGAGGAACCTTAAAAAATAAAAAAAAATAAAAACCGAAAGAGGAACTTTATCTCATTCCCGTGTGAGACGGTGCTCACATATTTCCAAATTCTACTAGCAAATGGCAGGAACCACCACAAGACCATTTCCAGACTCTTAGGTTTCATTTGTTTGAAATGCATTATCCTGAATAAGGCTGAGTAGAGCGTTTATTTAATTGTTAAAACTGTGTTTTCCCTCTTCTCTAGGATCTTCCAGTTTTCTACCTTCAAACAGTGAAACATTTCAAAAATGAATGACTGAAATTTCATATTTCTAGTCTGTCAGAAAACATTACATGAATTGATCTTATTACTGCGATTTGCTGCTAAATTTTACAATTTGCAGTTTTGGATACAAGTGTTTGGGGGTTGCATAACCCTTCCATGTCCCTGTCAGTCATCATCAGGAAGAATGACACGAAAGACAACCAAACACTCCACCACCAATTCCTTCATCACTTTTCTGACGCCACCTTCTCCCCATACACGAGATATCATACACATTACAAGGGGTGTGATTAACTGAACTAGAAATAACTTGCTTGAGTCTGGCTATACTGAATTAACGCAAGTCACACAGGTCTTCTGTGTGGAACTTTACCTTTTCACGCAGAATTTCTTCAGCCTTCTGGAGTATACGTATGCGCTAATTTACTAGCCTTTTCTAAATTAACAATCACCTTTCTCCGAGCATTGACCCAGGAGTGATTCCTATGTGGCAAGTCCCTCCAACATCAGTGTCCCCTTCTGGCAAAAAAATCACCTTCCTTTACAAATAAAACCAAATGTTCAAGGCATTGTGGTTCTGATTTAAAATGGACAAATAATCAAAGACACGCTGGTTGCATGTGTTAACCCTTACCAGTTTTATTTAAACATAGAGCTAACATAGGTTGTCAAGCAGAAATCTTCCTTTCTACAAAAAATCTCGTCGGCAAACTTCGTCTCTGTCAGAGGTTCCAGACAGACTTCAGCAGAGGGAACAAACTGGTCTCATTGGACCTGTTTATCCCTCCAGAAGAAAACGCGACAGCAGGTCTCCATAGGCAGTTCTCCACAAGACTAAATATTCAATCTTAAACCAGCCAATGCTACTTGGAAACAATCTGGAGCAGTGTATCCCCTCATGACAGCATCAGCAAAGTCTAAGAGGGTTTTAAACTAAAATATGCAGCAGAAACAAGAGAGAACAGTCAGCCCAGCTAAAAGTTACTCAACTGTAGTCCATGCATGGTAGGAAGTGCCACTTGTACATGGTGGCTAAATGGATGTGTCGGGGCCCGGAGGGAGGCAGCTGCAATCCATGGTTAATTTCTGTGCATGTGTTATTGCTTGTAGTGGTGAAATAAGTACTTGTCAGGAATCTGAAGGTTAAAGGTTAGGTGCAGAATTTAGTGGAAAGAAAAACTCTTTTGTTAAATGTTTGTGTCACTGGTCAAGGAAGTTGGAATAAATATCTGTCGGTCATCAGGTGGTAAATGCAAATGAGTTTGTACAAGAAAGTTGAGTTTTCAGACACCTTCCGCCAGATCGCTTCTACATTGGGTAGCTGTGCCATTGGTGTCAAATTTTACATGCTAATGTGGAGGAGATGGAAGACAACTCTCAGTCTATCAAAACGTGCCATCCTTTCTCAGCCCGTCACTGACTGCAGAGCAAATTGAGTCCGGACTAAGGCTTTCAGCTTGCAGAAGATCTGATCATCTAAATGATGAATACACTTTCTCCTCCCTGCTGTGGGCAGAACTATTTGTCTTACTTAATTTTGATTGATGTTCGTGCGCAGGAAAAACAGTGGAATTGACGGAAAACATCCCATATGCACAGAGTGACTACATTACAGTGAATTTATTCATCTGCCATAAGCAAAACCATACTTTTCCTATTGAGTTCAAATGCCCTTAATTCAGAACATTCGCCTGCAACTTCTCCTTCCATACTATTTTTAATCATTTAATTCTTATAAATGGAGAAGACTGTCCAAAGTCACAGCTTAGTGGGTGAATACCGCTTGCATGTGTCGATGCTGTGTTTTGTTTCATCGGATCTTTCTGCACCCTGTCCCATTGCCCCAGAGATATGAACATGCCAAGTCATAATTCGCTCCAGGGACAATGACAGTCCCCAACTTCTGTCTAGACATTGTCAGCATGTTGGGAACCTCTAGCTAAATAGCCTTCTAGAAAGGTGAAAGATAGAGCGTAAAACTGGCAGCGCTCTAGGGACAAGAGTGGAAGAAATTTCTTTCCTTAGAAAGGCCGTAAGAAGGGAGGGAAGGGTAGATGCTTAAATGACGGTTTGTCTGGACGTAACAATGATGTACAGATTTCTGTGAGATTTTCGGAGTACTTAAATGCAGAACTGAATTCAGAAGGCAAGATGAAACACGGAGCAAGAAAAAGGCAATTCATTAAAAGCTTAGAGTAAGCAAAGCTCCTGTGAGACACATTGCAGCGCTTGAGCATTATGGGAGGTCAGCAAGGGAGATGAGGTCTCATCTCTGGACTAGAGCTGATCTGGGGGCTATTCCAACCCACAAGCACCTTCTTTCACCATGTCACAGCACAGAGGCTTCTGAATTGTTCCTAACAGGGACGGCACAGTTCTCTTCACAGCTGCATACTCTGACTTGCATATAGGTACCTGGAATGAGTGTAAAGCACCCCATCCCGCTCTCTGAAGGCTATAATGGCAAACATGGACAGTTTTCCTCTTACCTAACTCCAGTGAGGAGCTCTAGACAGGAGGAGAAGCCTCTGCTTTCTCCTTAGACGATTGGCACTTTATCTAAGTAAAATGTCAAAATTTGTTAGACACACGTGACCTGATCTGTCATTGAACCTTTGAAAGCAAAATCGCTAGTACAGGTTATTTTTTAGTACCAACTCCAAGGATGCTATGTGACATAAATCACATTAGAGGCAAAACTGGATTGGCATCCGTTAAGCATTCAGTTGCAAGCAGTTAACTGCAGGGTTGTAAAAAATTTCTACTATGACCTTGAAATCACTCTGAAATCTCAGTCTGAAATTGCTGTGACGGAAGCAATTTTCATAGTCCATTGTACATAAATCAACATTCACATTCCACCATTGTTAAACGGGAGACGTACCTTTAGCTGGTCAGACCTTTTCTGTAACTAACAAGATTCTAACTTGAAGTTACCGTGCATCCACCCCAGCGAGGCTGTGCACTCTCCATTCTTGGAGTTTTCAAGACCCAGCTGGACAAAGCCCTGAACAACCCGGTCTCGCGTCATGGCTGATGCTCCGTTGAGTCGAAGGTTGAACTAGAGACCTCCTGAGGTACCTTCCCACCTGACTTATTCGTGATTCCAAGTGCTCAACTTCAGTTTGAGCATTCCTACCAAAGCGGCAGACTCTACTAAATTTGGGCTAACAGAAGCCAGCTTCATTCCCACAGGCTGTCTTTTGGAGTCAAATCTAATTACCCACATGAATAAAGGAGCTTGCATGCAAAGAATCAGGCTTGCAGAAGGAGGCTTCTCAGCCAGGCCCAGGTGTCGGAGTCACGCAGCATTCCTGAAGTAACATTGGCAGGTTGTATGTTCCCCATTTGCAAACTTGGTAGTGAAGTGAGATCACAAAAGTGAAAATCAAGAGGAGCAAACAAAAGGGTTTGTATTTCTCAGAACTACGGGCTGTGTCCCTACCCGTGCTCATTTCCCAGACACACTCATTTATCTCAGGAGTGCCTGTCTTTCAGGATTTTCAGGTCCTCCATAATAGGACCTTTATGAACCACAGGTATCAGTCTCAAAAGTCTTTTTGTTCTGATAACTGGGGAAGTGTGTCTACATGCATCATCTTAATTGATCTGCTTTTCATTTCAAGGGACAAGTACTAGCAAATGAGGCTTGTTCTTCCCTCTCATTTTGCTGTTGAGGAAACAAAGGGAATGCTTTAATGGGCTGTCTAGGTAGGCAAAGGAGCTGAAATGGCTATTCTGAAACTCTTTAAGGATCTATATACTTAGACGCTTGGCTATATTTCTTCCTCTGTGTACACCCAGAAATGAAAACTCATAATTTTGTTCAGGAATCATCAGTCTATTTACATAGGCCAATGGCAGACGTGCTAAATTTTGCTATGCATTTAAATACCCCTATTTTCAAATTCAATTTAGCCATGGTTTGGCTGGTAGATGCATTTGAGCATACAGTCTGTTTTTTATTAACCACCAAAGAAATCATGTCAAATGAGACTTAGCCCCCACCCCAGCAAAATAAATCATGAACAACCACCTCCAACTTCCCAAGAAGAAGCAGAAGAGTAAGATTATAAAGCATGAAGGAGGGGAAAGGGGAGAATCAGAAGAAGATACATGGATTATTTTAATGTGTCCTGCCACTGGGATTAATTCAAGCCAGGAAGACTAGCAGTCTAACTTACTCCCCAGGGAGGTGCACCCATGGACTCTTCCCTTCCATCAGTGATGCTCCACAGTTAAGATCATGTGTGCTGTCTTAGCTTAGATCTTTTACGCTTGAACTGAAGACGGTACTATTAATTTCAGCTCCAGCAGAGGTAACTGTCTCTCTTTTGCCTGAGTTGACCTCGGAGCATAAATGACTTGTGCTTTCTGGGCAAAGTGAAGAGTTCCACTTCCCATGTGGCTATGAAAATGCATGTGTAAACCCAGCCCCTGCCTCAATTCTCTGTAGAGCCCTTTTCAGAAAGGAAAGTGAGCAGAAGAGAAAAGGAAAAAAAAAAGCTTTTGAAACAAAATGTCAAGAAACTGAAAGCTTTTTATGCAAATAAAACCTATTTTATCTTCCTGAGCAGTACACCAAATAGTAAAATGAGCTTCACGTGCAAAGTTGCATTTATCCGTGTCCATAGTTGTATTCATTATCCCAACAAGATTCAACCCTGTATTCAACAATGATAAGTAACCAGAAATGATACAATGAATCTCTGCAAGATAACTTGGGGCAACGGGGGAGGGAAAACTTTTTCCTAATATGAGATTTGAGGGGGAAGACCCCCGAAAACCTCACAGAGATTGTTTCAGAGAAGAGTGTGTGGAAATGGGTCTGATCACCATTTCAATGTGCCCGCATAGAGAGGAGGAAATATCTGAGGCTCGAGGACTCTTCATTCTTGCAAAGGGTGGTATAACAAGGATCCGACTGTGAGAAGAGAAGCTCTCCCTGACAAATGACAAAGCCACCCGGCCAGCAGGTAAATAGAATTAGACAGGGACTGAAGGCACCCTCATAAACTATAACCGAAAAACGCTTGGGAGACTTATCAGCTTTCCAGTTAAGTCTTTTGTTCTCTTTCCATGTCACAGTGATTTGCTATTTGAGAGATAACCCTTGGTTTCCACAGGGTGAGTCAAAACTGCAATGAGGCAGACACAGTCCTGAAGCCTCACTGCAACTCGATAACATCAGTCTGTCTGAAAAAATAAATGCCAAAGCACCTGAGTAAGGACTTCTGATATTGAGGCTTACGTATGCAATTACACACGGCAGAGCTCTGTGGTCCAAGGAAGGCAGAAATGCCTGTGGACCAGCACTCTGTCAACAGATGGCCTTGCAGCATTTCCCAGAACAACACTGGAAACAAAGCATTTCCAGTGAAGCAGAACCAGAGTGGAACCCCATGCAAAGCTCCCTGAAATCGTCCCCATTATTGCCTTGGAGGCAGTACTGCCATCCTGGCTGGGTGGACACACTGAACCATGTGGCATTACTGTACTGTAAGCTATGTTAAGCAATTTCATAAAGCTTTTATAACCAAAGGAAGAGGGAGTTGCTCAAGCCCAGGCAACACTGGACAGCATTTGAGCTACCACCTCACCGTGGCACCACCTCCTTTTAATTTCACATAACAATGCAAATGACACCATGAAGGCATCAATCAGAGAAACTAGGTTATTTTTCCGTTGGTAAAAATGACACAATTTTAATAGTCCGTTGTCTTAGTCCAGGGCAGGTAGTGCTGCTGCAACTCAGAAAAACACAGATTTGTGCAGGTGTGGGCTTTTCAGAACTGAGCATTTGACGACTCCATCTGATTAACTGATTTGCATTCCAGTATCAGACCATCCATCGCCAGCTGAGACGGACGAACAGGTAAGTCTTCCCCCCCTCTGCCCTCCAGTTTAAAGGTTGAGTGAGGAGGAAGAAAAAAAGAAATTTTAGGCAGATAAGGAGAGTCAGAAATTTTTCAGAATATGTTTCTGTTGGATTAGCCTTTCAGGAATACATTTAGAAACAAAGACAAACATTTATTTTCTTACACGCTGGAACTGAAATAAAGAGCGGATCCCCAAGCAGACTAATCTCTTCCTCCCTCTCTGCAACTATTCCCTGAGCTCCAAATGAGTCTTCAAATTTTGGTCTGTCCTTTCTGAAAGAGCTTTAGCTTGGTTGCTTTTTGGCAAGCAGCAATTCTTAAAACTCTCTGACCTTCCTCCATCTCTTCCCAACAGGAAGGCAAGTTACAGCAGCTTTAGAGTTTCTGTCACGCTAAGGGACCACTTTGCACTGAGCCAAAGGGGGCTCTGAGCACCCTTTACCTAACAGACCTCAACCTGTCTGTTGTCTGCACTGGCCCACTGCAAATCTTCAGCAGGCCATAGGATAGCTTTCCTGTTATTTATCTGCTTTAAGAAGTATTTGCTTTGAGAAGTACCCTCTTTCCACGTACTTTCAGGAAATTTCCTACCATTCCCCTTACACAAATTACTCTTTATTTGTGTTACTTGCTGCCAGGCGTTGGCCTACAGGTGCTGGATCACAACTAAGACACCGCTTTGAATGCCTATCCAGAAACACGCGAAAAAACAAATAAAATAGACTTTATGGTAGTCTGTGGGCTTTTCTTCCCCACTTACAAATACCAGTAAAACATTGGTTGTCGAGCCAATCAGTCTGAAGGGGAAACAAGCCCCCAACGCGGCAGGTGGTAGCAAAACATACAGTACCTAGAGTACAAAGATTTCACAGCCCCTTCCTCCGGTTCTGCAGCGAGACACTTTGTAGGTCAAGCTTTCTTCTCCTGCCCTTCACTAACACAGACTTTAAGTCCCCAGGTCTGTTTTCTTTCCTGGCAGGTAGCGAGGCCTGAATTAAGTTGCCACTTACCAGGTGGTGCCAGCTGTTCTCATCTTTGTTATTCTTTGCAATGCTCCATTGCATCAGCTGTTCCTCCCCATTAGGCGCTCCTAGCATTTCTCGCTTACCGTTGCAGCTTGCTGCTGTCATCTGTTATAGATCATCCTTCCAGCAAAAGGTGAATGCAGCCTTCAGAACTCACACTGCCTTCCTGCATACAGGAAAATCCTGAGTGAGATATGTGTCTTTCACTTCTTGCTACACTTTCTAATACAGCTATTTCTCAGCTACTGGAAAACTCAAACCTCCATTTCAGTGTCCCTTTCTCCTTCCCCAAATGTTACATTTGGCACCCCACACTTGCAAACCACCCATTTGGTCAAGGGTGAGTATCCACCCCACATGTATTTTAGATGCCGTCAGTTGGCTCAGCCTCCTTTCCTTAGACCTACAACTTTTCTCCCACTTTGTGAAATGCTTCCTCTTTTGCTGAACATAGCAAAATGATATGGGTGATGAATGGATTGAGAGCAGCCCTACAGAGAAGGACTGGAGGATACTGGTGAATGAAAAACCAGATAGAAGCTGGCAATGTGTGCTTGCAACCCAGAAAGCCAACTGTATTCTGGGCTGCACCAAAAGAAACATGGCCAGCGGGTTGAGGGAGGCGATTCCTCCTCTGCTCCAGTGAGACACTGGAGCAGGTTGCCCCGATAAGTTGTGGCTGCCCCATCATTGGCAATGTTCAAGGCCAGCTTGGATGAAGCTTTGAGCAACCTGGTCTAGTGAAAGATGTCGCTGCCCATGGCAAAGAGGGTTGGACTGGATCATCTTTAAAGGTCCCTTCCAAACCCAGCCTTTCTATCATTTTACGATTTCAGGGCAGATAGAACAGGAGAGACGAGGAGAGAAAATGCAATCGTGACAGTGAAGCTAATGGGGGTATGTTCTGGGATACATCGGTGTAAAGAACTCGAGATGATCACAGCACCTTGGGGCCGATTCCTTTTAAAGCGTGAAATGCGTCTCCTGAAGCATCTGTGGACTTGGCTCCCATAGAAATTATGGAATATCTAGGCAGTCTGAAATTGCTGGTGCTGCCTGCATCTTTAGAGCTTTACAACTCTTAAGACCAACCCAAATTTCAATTCCAAATGAAAAGTAACACAAATGGCAAACCTCAACAGGCCCTTGCTCAAGCAAAGAGAAATACCCCTCCCAATGACACCACAAAAAAAGCCCTCCTGAACAACATTCCATCTTTGTCCACATAGAGATTGCTAAACGCCAATGTATGGTAATGGACAGCCTCCATTTGCATAGGCTTAAAGAGAGATCTCTGCACCCTGCAGCAGAGAGAAATACTGTGTACAATTAATGTCTACAAAACATGAATCAGTGCCAAATTTTATTCTATTCTTCTGAGCAGAGACTAAATGTTCTAGCAAATAATCAAGGTCCAGTGGGAACTTGATCCCGAATCACGATTGTATCTCTATGTTCCAAAAAAATAAAATTGTTTCCGTGTGGATTTATGGTTATTGAACAATATTATTGAAAGAGCCGGTAACAGCTTTGGCTCCAGCCGCTATTAAATCTTGGGAAACCACTTTATAAAGCAATACTCTTCATTTCCTACTAATACAAAGGCTGGAGTTGACCAGTTTGAGGGAATTTACTGAAATTACGTGTGAAGTAGATACAATATCCCAGGAGAGTAAAATAAAGATGACTTGTTGCAAAAAGAGGCTGATACAATACTGCTGAATGAGAGTCATATATCTGGCAGGAGCGTACATGACAGAAATTAATGGAGCCCCAGGAGTTTAGCAGCAGAGGGATCTGTTCTGTTGTTCAGTTTATAAGTGAGCAAATTTTAGAAATCACATTGCCTTCTAATAAGAGCTAAGAAAACCACCTTTTCAGCAAGGAGGAAAAAAGTGATTTTAAAAATCTTTTAAAACGTTTAAAGCCAAAAGGTAAAGAAGAGCAGCCATGTTAATCCAGTAACGAAAAACCTACCAGCAGGATGGATAATGGACAGCTTCATTGTCAAATACTGCATACTGGAAAAAAAGCAAACCAGAGTTGATCCTCACTCACTATTTACTCTTCAGAATCAACTCTGCTGTGTTGATCAAAGTGCTAGAAGTGTGCGGTCTCTGCATTTCAGACACAAAAGAGACTGGCACTTCACCTGAAATATTCTTCCAATATTTCTGAATCCAGAGCCTAAGGAAGCCTTTCAACTATTTTTATCTCATTTATTTTCAGTATCAAACATTTTATTTGTCTTGCTGATTTGAAAGCAAAGCCATTTGAAAGCCAAACTCAGTGTACCTCCAGAAAGAAGACATTGGGTTTAACTCTTTTTAGAGACAAAATCTCATGCTTGTGCTGAAAGTGTGTGCACTATATTCTGGGTACAGAATAAGGAGGACTTGAGGAGTAACATGGAGAGATGTCCTCATGTGTAGGAATTTGGGATAGACATGCCATGAGTGGAGGTTTGACATCACTGAATTATGAGGGACATGGAAAAGGTAAATCAGAAGATATTTCAGGCTACTTGTACTCTTATAGTATTGTGAAGTCAGATCAAATAATCAGGGAGACATCAGTGCTAGTCCCGCTAGGTCAGTTGTTAGTAGTGCTACCTTTGTCAAGTTTGCTAACAGCCATCAGGCAGCCATCAGGGTGCAAGTAATTATACACCTTGTGCTGGCAGAAGCATTTGAATGTGGGCTTATTCTTAGTTAATGCTGACAAAGGAGAATAACAGTGAAGAAGCAAAACCATGGAAATTATTTTTTTTTTTCCTTTTGTGTAAGGCTTTAAAGAGTCTTGGCTGACATGGCTCCATCTTAAGTTTCTAAATGATAGTTGGAATTGCAGAGGGAAAAGGTAGGAAGAAGTTAGGAAGAGAGATTGCAGCAATGACTAGAGTGGGTTGTGTTTTGGAACATCCTTGGAATGTCCCTGTCTAAGGTGTGCTGTGGAGTTTGGTGTTGAGGTGATTGCTGAGCAGTGTGAGTGTCATAATTAAAGAATAGTTTAGGACACATATTACCTTGATAGCTGAAAATGGAACTATGTGGGTCTTCTCTGGAGAGCTCCTGATGAAGTCATGTAAGTAAAAATCAAGTTAGCAACAGTGGTGTGCCTGTGAATGCTGACAGGATGTGTCTTATAGGGGCATTCAGTGCTTGTGCTTTACTTCACAGTTACTCTTCCAGCTGGTTTGGGGATGTGAGTAGTGCTCCCCAGAGCCTTTTCTTCTCCAGGCTGAACAACCCCAGCTCTCTCAGCCTTTCTTCATAGGATAGGTCTTCCAGCCCTCTGTTCATTTTCCTCACCCTCCTCTGGACCTGCTCCAACAGGTCCATGTCCTTCCTGTACTGGAGATCCAGAGCTGCACAGAGGTGGCATCTCACAAGAGCAGAGTAGAGGGGGAGAATCACCTCCCTTGCTCTGTTGGCCATCCTTCTTTTTATGCAGGCCAGGATGCCAACTGGCTCTCTGGGCTGCAAGCACACATTGTACCTCCACATGGAGAAGGACTGAGAATACACACAGCCTTCCTAACGGGTTTAGAAACCTGCTTTCAAACTGCCCCCCAATGTAAATTTCAAAGAGGAATAAAACATAATAAAATTGTACAAAACAAATAATAATAAAAAAGGACATGCCTAGGAGACATAAATGGAAGAACATCCCTGAGGCACAGATTG
The DNA here is from genome assembly GCF_900496995.4 of Aquila chrysaetos chrysaetos. Taxonomy (NCBI): domain Eukaryota; kingdom Metazoa; phylum Chordata; class Aves; order Accipitriformes; family Accipitridae; genus Aquila; species Aquila chrysaetos. The sequence continues at coordinate 8,913,059 of NC_044030.1, read as the reverse complement.
CCTCTCCGACTATGGTTATACCTCTGCAGAATATTAGGGACAAGTTTGTTTAGGGTTAATTTTAAACAAATGTCGAAGTGAGACATAGTTTAAGTAGATAGGTGATGGTTTTTAAAGTGCAAACTCATTTTAGGGGTAGGCAGGGTATTTTGGAAGTTCTACTAAGCCCTCACCTCTGAAAGTTTTCAGATTTTCTTTCTCTGTATGCATCATAGGAACATTTCAAAAATATTGACAGTTATTTATTCACTATCTTCCAGTTGTTACCAGTCTCTCAAACTCATTTGCCTTGGCTTGCTTCCTAGGCTTTTTTCCAGAACAACCTTTGGCCGTGTCGGAGGCTTGGGAAGGTGCCAAAAAAGGCTTTTGGCAAAGCTCTTCTTTGGTTGTCATACAGTTAGTGTGAGTGAATATTGTTCCACCTGGACAGACTCTAAGCAAGGTTGCTTTGATCCCAGCTGCCACCATGGAGACAGCTGGCTGAACCTATTAATGTTGAGCTCAGTGCATTCTTTCACCTTCTCTTCTACATTCAGACCATGTGTTAGAAAGCCTTTGTGCATGTCATTTCATGAGGGCAACTGCATCTCTCAGGTAAATAACTAGACCATTATATGCCCCAGGGTACACTTTTTTTAGATAGTACTACTTATAAAAAGAAATGTCTTGAGCTGTTTTTCCTGTACTCTACTGAGATCAGATATAATGGACTAACAGTGAACTGGTGTTGAAAAATGAGCATCAGGTATTGCTTTTAGAGTCCATTTTTCCGAACTGTTAATCCTTAACACACACATGTTATTTACATTTTGTCAAAAGAGAGCAGATGGTCTCACCAACCCTTTATGGATAGCTGCCATTGCTAAGCACTACAATATCACTATCAACAATGACAAAGAAAGGGGATAACTGGAAAAAAACTAGCCAGCAACAGGGTTTCAACAAAAACTAAGTTCTTTAGAAAACTTTGCCTTTCATTATATTTTTTCAGTTGCTCTAATGAACTTGAAAGAAAACATACTCCTTAAAACTAAACATGAAATCTCATTGCTCATCTCTTTTCCCTACACATAAAGCAGTGAGCTCAGAATCCCATATAATTGCAGAGACCATCTACTTTGCCTTTTGCCATTTTTTTCCCTCTGCAGAGACTTCATGTTGCTTGTTTGAGTAATCTGGAGCATGTGACACCTTTTTTACCTAAGTACCAATAAAGGATAATAAAGTTTTAGTGAAAGGCCTTTAAATGTGTCCCAGAATCATAAAATAATGTAGATTGCAAAGAACATCTGGACATTTCTAACCCAACTTCCTCCTGAAAGCATGGTCAAATTAAAAATGGCATCAGTTTTCTCAGGGCCTCATCCAGTTTTGAAACTCCCCAAAGAGAAAGACTCCACCACCATTATGGATATCTTGTAACTTAACCTCATTGTGAAAAATTTTTCTTCTTATGTACAATTAGAATTTCTCTTGCTGCAACTTGTGGCCAGTGCCTCTTGCCCTCTTGCCAGTAGCCTCTCCTCTGGCTCCATCACCTTAATAGCAGGTTACTGAAAGCAGCTACAGGGTCTACCCTAGCCTTTTCTTTTCCAGGTTAAACAAGGCCAGCACCTCTCCTCATATGTCATGTGCTCCAGCCCTCTTACTACTGCTGACTTCTGCCATCTTGCAACTCACAGTTAATCTTTGAAGATCTTCCCTGGCCTTAGGGTCTGCATCCTCATCGCACTGAGGAGCTGTCATTACATCACTACTATGTCTAGAGTTTGATGCAGGCACACTTTGGCCAACCTGAGCAAAGACAACATGCTTTGGCACTGGTCTTGTGAACCTTACTGCTTGGAAACCTCTCTGAGAGTTTCCCATCCTACACAAGGACTTCATTTCACACTTGTTGAAACCCTTTAGGGAAGATGACTAAAGTGGTAGGCAAATCCATTCTTACAACAAAAGACCATCAAAGAGTCACGAAATGAAGATTGTCACGGAGAAGCAGTACAACTCAGAGGATAACGATGCTGTCTTGTGATGTGATCTTTTGCACAAATTACTAGGCTCAGAAGAGATTCTTTCTTTGCAGATTTAACAGTGGTTCTTGGATACTGTGCTGGTTTTGGCTGTGATAGAGTTAATTTTCTTCATTGTAGCTGGTATAGGGCTGTGTTTTGGATTTGTGCTGAAAACAGTGTTGGTAATACAGGGATGTTTCGGTTACTGCTGAGCAGTACTTACACAGAGTCCAGGCCTTTTCTGCTTCTCACCCCACCCCACCAGCAAGTGGCTTGGGGGGGCACAAGGAGTTGGGAGGGGACACAGCTGGGACAGCTGACCCCAGCTGACCCAAGGGATATTCCAGACCATGGGACGTCATGCTCAGCAATAAAACTAGGGGGAATGTTGGGGGGGGGCCTGCTGCTTGGGGACTGGATGGGCAGTCTGGATCAGTCAGTTGGTGGTGAGGAATTTTTTTTATTTGCATCGCTTGTCTTTCTTGGGTTTTATTTCTCTCTCTTTGTTATTTTCTTTGCCATTGCAATTATGTTACTGTTACTATTCCTATTATTTTATTTCAATTATTAAACTGTTTTTATCTCAGATCACGAGTTTTCTCAATGTTACCCTTCCAATTCTCTTTCCCCATCCTGCTGGGCAGAGAGTGAGTGAGAGGCTCTGTGGTACTTAGTTGCCAGCTGGGGTTAAACCATGACAGATGGGCTCCTTTTTTCTGCACCTTGACTAAATATTGCAGGAGGAAGAGCCTCTCTCCAAATTAGTGCATACCCTGCATTTGCAGAAGGAAAGAAGGAGGACGGAAAGAGAAAAGCGTTTTATTGCCAAGATGCGAAGGGACATTTGAACATTTCCAATGGCACTGGGGAAGTGAAGAAACCAACTGGAGCAGTGTCAGACAATTGTGTTATGAGAGCAATTAAATGATAAATTAGAGTTACAAATCAGTAATGATTATTTATATATTTAAATTCAGAGGGGGGCTAGGTTTCTAGGAAATGCACATTTGCAGTAGTCTTAATCCAATATTCAGCAATGAAGATTTGCTAAACCAAATTAGAAAGTCATAATTAATATAATGGGCTTTTCTTTCTGGTGTAACATACCTCTTATTATTTTCTTTATGGATATGAGTACACAAAGGCATGCACAAACAAAAAAACCCTCATAGTAAGGCACATTCTCTCTGTGCGGCTGTGCGGACCTCAATGTTAGACTTCAATTTTAGAATATATGGGTGATTTCACCTAGCTGGACACGTTTAAATAAAGAGGAATCAGTTCCACAGAAAAGAAAATACTCTCAGGAAGGAAAGTGTACATTTTCTAAAATGGAAACTTAGGTTAAAAAAAATAATTAAAAGTCCCTCCCAACTGCATTGCTTTTTTCTGCAGAGTGCTGCCTATATGAAATATTTATTAGCTTGGTATTTACCTTGAAAGAAAAAAGAGGGGGCTGTACTATTGTGGAAGGGAGATAAAGCCATCAGAAAGGAACATAAATATTTGTTTTGAACTATTTTAATTCCTCATACAAATAGCTGGAAAAAAGTTGAACACAGTAAATAGTTTTAATTTTTAAATTATTTTTTAATTTAAAAGTTTAATTTAATTAAGTTTTGATAGGTTTGTTGGAACTGTACAAATAAATAAACACGGAGGAAAAAAAAAAAAAAAAATATGTTTTCAAACAGGACAGACAAACATGGTGACTTCTTCCCTTCTGGTTCCCTGTGATGCCTTCACATGACTCAATAGCATTTCTAAGCATGATGCAGTTCTACCAAAGTCAGTGGCATCATTTGTACTGATGAGAGCAGGAGAAGGGAGAGCATTTTTAGTACGCATATTTCTCCACTGAAAAATCTCCCTCTGAATATTTATTAGTTCTTAAGGAACGAAGGACTCTGTTGCCCAGATTCCTCATTCTCCCACAAGAACATTAACTCTTCTGTGTCACACTAGTTCACATCAAACCAAGAAAGTTTTAATTTATTGCTAAACAAGCCCACGGATTTTATTTATTTTGTTCAGGGACAAGCACTGAAAGAATATAAAATCAACCTCCTTAATAATCTCATATAGTAAAGTGGCCTGATTTCAGACTAGCTAAAAATATGGTTTTTCTGATATTAAGTAATTTTCCATAAAACTTGCCAATATTTTTTTTTTATATATATATTTAACTGTAACAGTGAAATTATGTGTTACTCAAATTCCTATCTCCCAAATTTTTGTTATCCAGCTAGTGGAATTATAAAATTACTTATACTTTCAAAGTCTGTTGACTTTTTTCCTGGTTTTCAGCTGGGATAGAGTTAATTGTCTTCCTAGTAGCTGGTATAGTGCTATGTTTTGGGTTCATAAAGGTTGATAACACACTGATGTTTTCAGTTGTTGCTATGTAGTGTTTAGACTAAGAACTTTTCAGCTTCTCATGTCCTGCAAGCAAGAAGGTTGGAGGGGCACGAGAAGTTGGGGGGGAACACACGCAGCCAGGGCAGCTGACCCCAGCTGGCCAAAGGGGTATTCTATACCATGGGATGTCAGGTCTAGTATATAAACTGGGGGGAGTGGGCCTGGGGGGAATCGCTGCTCGGGAACTAACTGGACATCAGTCGGCAGGTAGTGAGTGATTATATTGTGCATCACTTGTATATTCCAATCCTTTTATTATTACTATTGACATTTTATTAGTGTTATCATTATCATTATTAGTTTCTTCTTTTCTGTTCTATTAATTTGTTCTTATCTCAACACATGAGTTTTACTTCTTTTCCCAGTTCTCCTCCCCATCCCACTGGGGGAGGGGGGAAGTGAGTGAGCAGGTGTGTGGTACTTAGTTGCTGTCTGGGATTAAACCACCACAACTTTCCATCTGTTGAGTTTGAAGTTAAGTTTGACTTCTCCATTTCTCTTGGATAGAGAACAGAGGATAGAGAGATAGACCCAACAGTTTAAAAGGAGTGCAATGCTTTATGAGCTGCCCTAGTTGATACAGCCCTTATTTTTCAAGCTAAGGTCCCACATACACAAAAAGATCACCATTTGTAGGTGCATTTTGCTTTAGCAATCTCTTTTTTCTTGGTGGGTTTGTCCTGTTCTGTTTAATAGTACTACAGTCAGCAGTAAGCTACTTATTATAGTAATCTTTCTTCAAGCACAGTGTAATTTCTTACAACGCCCAAAATCCTCCTAGTGAAGGTAATTTTCTGAGATTTCCTCTACAGCTAATGGCAATTGAGAGATGCTAAACTGAGTTCCTGAAGAGCCTTAAAGATATCCATTTCTCTCTACTGACTACAGTGGATTTCTAAATAAATAATAATAATTAAAAAATCAGTCACCTTAGTCTAGTCACCTCCACAGCCAAATCTTTCACCTGGTTTTCACCCTCAAAGAGTGAAGCTTGTTCCTTCAAGGCTGACGACGGGGGATGAGAATTTCAGAACTGCTTCTACCTCTTGGAGTCAAAGTCCAATCATCTCCCAAGAGGCTGTAGTCAGACCTTCTTTGTTAAAAAATGCTTCCCTTGGAATGAGGAGTTTCAGTCTTCTCAAACCAGCAGGACTCACATCTCTGTTTTTGTTATGCCTCTTATTGACCCACTCTATTGCCTAAGTACTCTGAGATCACTGTATTAAATATTGCTTTAATATATTGTGATTTTCAAAAATCTACCCTTCCAGGAAGTCTTCACAAAGCCTTTTGAACTTCTCTCTTCCTCACTATAAGAGTTTCAAGCACAACAGCTACTTACATTCTGAGGTAGCACAAAAGATTTTCATTTCACCTCCATCTGCTACAATTTTACCAGTAGTACAAAGTCTTCCTAAGGGAAGAAAATAGAGAGCTTTTAAGATTCTCATTGAAAATGTCTCATTCTGTTTGTAAATTGCTTGTGTCTTCTCATGAATGGTTTTGAAAACTACCTCCCAAAGTGAATCTTGCTCCAAGTAGAAGGTCTGGAAAAACCCAGCTACAGTCAAGCGATAAGACATAGTCTGTACTTTTTGTAAACTTTTCCTCCTAACATCTCTGGAAACTTCTATATTTTTCTGATTCTCATCTGTTTGTTCTCCAGAATCTATAAGCAGAAGACAGGAATATTTTGCTTTTTCCTGTTGAAAGATGCCACAGCAATGTGCTGTTGATTAGGAGTTTTCTTGTTCTTACCGTAAAGCAGAAACACCAAACTGTAGACACATTGTCAGAAACCTCGGGGATTTTTTTGGCAGGGGATAGGAGGCACAAACTATGTTTTATTTTTTAAGTTCTTGTGCTGGTTTGGCTGGGATGGAGTTCATTTTCTTCACAGTAGCTGGTATGGGGCTATATTTTGGATTTGTGCTGGAAACACTGCTGGTAACACAGGGATGTTTCGGTTAGTGCTGAGCAGTGCTTACACAGAGCCAAGGCCTTTTCTGCTTCTCACCCCACCCCACCAGAGAGTAGGCTGGGGGGGCACAAGGAGTTGGGAGGGGACACAGCTGGGACAGCTGACCCCAGCTGACCAAAGGGATATTCCAGACCACATGGTGCCATGCTTAGCAATATAAAGCTGGGGGAAGAAGAAGGGAGGGGGGGATATGCAGAGTGATGGCGTTTGTCTTCCCAAGTGACCATTAAGTGTAATACAGCCTGGCTTTCCTGGAGATGGCTGAACACCTGCTTGCCAATGGGAAGTGGTGAATGAATTCCTTGGTTTGCTTTGCTGGAGCATGGCTTTTGTTTTACCTGTTGAACTGTCTTTACCTCAAACCATGAGTTTTCTCCCTTTTACTGTTCTGACTCTCTCCCCCATCCTACCAGAGGGGCAGTGAGCAAGCAGCTGTGTGGGCCTCTAGTTGCTGACTGGGGTTAAACCATGACAGTTCTCTTGAAAAATTCTGTAAGTTTGAAAAATACACATAGATGTAGCCACTAGAATAAGGCCATTACTAATACCTAGCACCCCCAAATCTTCCCTTCATACTTCGTAAGTGAGGGGTAAGTCTCAGGTTGGTCTAATAGGGAATTAGTAATAGTAAAGGTAGGCTCAGCTGAGGATTGATGTGTGGGTGTCCCTGGCGTCCCAGAAGATACACTGAGGCTAATTTCTTTGGTTTCATCCCCTCACAGCACAAAATAAAAAAGATGAACTAGCCTCAGAACACACAAACAGACTTGTTAAAATAGTTTAATATATTACATACAAAGTCGCTATTTGCACTGCCATTTCTTTAGGTACGTAAGGCAGAATAGTCACAGTACATGCAAAACCACTTTGTTTTGCTATCCAGTATCTGTGGGGTTTTTTATGTAGTGTGGTTCTCGTAGGTTTTGTTTTCTACAAATTCAAAATAGTACTAATACATAAGGTAAAAGCAGCATCTTAGCTTGATTCAACTAGTAGGCTGGAGTCCATGCATGATCTGTTAACACCTTCATTCCAAGAGATGAGATAAAAATCACTAAAATTCAAGCAGCAAGGTGATGGTGAAAGTTATCATGTTGGCCCACATGTTGTGGCTTGCAAATCATTGGTGTACCCATGTGAAATAGAAAGCTACCAGAGAACAAAAATATTTGCACTGCCAAGTTTTACTGTCCTAGCAAGTGTGGAAAAAGAAAACAGGACCAGTTAGTCAGCCTGGGGTTTTTGCAAGAAACAAATGGTAATAACAGCTCAACAAAAGTAGCATGGAGAACACAGAGAGATTGTTGCAAATGCTGCCAACATTTCTTCCACTGGAGCAAATATTTGTGAAGATGAGCAGTTCATCAATGACCATATTTCAGATTTCCCAGCAGTGCAGTGTCATTTCAGAGAAGTTCATCTTTCTTTATGTGAGAGGTACTAATTTTCTTGCAATGACTGAAACAAAACCTAATGGCATTTTCTCAGCAAAAGACAGTCTTTTTTTTCACCCAACACCAGAGGAAATTCAACATCAACAACCATATTACATAATAATTTAAAGAAACAGAACAACCTACATCAGTAAGAAAAAAAGACACTCAGTTGCACTTCAGAGGCTTCAGTCAACAGAGGCATCCCAGAGTTTTAGTGACTTACACGAGATACCGATGAACAGACCACGTCCCAAAAGAATTACAATTTCCGATCGTAGGTGGTAGAAACAGCGGCTCAGAAAGTGACATAAAACTGTCTAACATGAGCATGAAAGCTGTCAGAGGCATCAAAAGCCTTTGACTCCCAGACAGCACTTTTGCCTTTTACCTATGTCTCCTGTGTGGGTGTTACCACAAGAAAAAGACAGTATCAGGAATACTCCCATTGCAATGCAATCTCAGCCTCCACAGACTTACTCATTCCCCACCTTGTTGCACTATTTGCACCCTACTGAGCTGAGCACTTATTTTGTGTTCCTGTCCAAGTTCATTAACACTCACACCATGTTGTAGGAACCTCACTGCTAAAGAGAGTAAAAGTACTTATCTTTACTGTCTGTTACTAAATACACATATCAGGGAAGGTACATGGTATATGTCTTTTGAACATATTCAGCTGCAATAAAATTGATTCATTTTGTGAAGGGAGTCATAACTTTAAAGTTTTAATTTCTTACATAAAACAATAAAGTTTACTTAATCTTTACTACTTCTAATCATCTCAATGCATCTCCTGAGCTAGGTGAGAATGAAAAGGTACAGTAAGACTGGTTCTGTAGAACACTGAAATGCTGGACTTGATTGGTCCCATTTGATGTGAAATACTTAAGGTTAGGTATCCAAATAGCACATGTATGTAAACTAACCATCACTATGTTTGGATTATTAAATCAAAAAGGCAGAAAGGCTCACATACTATGCACTGAAAAGAGAGGGATTGCAAAGACTCATAGTGGCATAGCACGAGGCTTTTCACTCCATACCTAGAAGTAATCACTAGCATATTACATGATTAAATTTAGCACTTGTCCAATACAATTTCTCTAAAACCTGATAAATGCTAGAGATGTGAAGGACACCTTCTTTAAAGGTTAATAGTATTTTTTCTTTTTCCCCCCAACAAAAACATTCAGAAGACCATGCTTCTTGTGTCTAAACACAGTAAAAGGGTGGGGGCTACCTGCTTCCATAGATTTAGAGTTCAGCTAGAAGTTCCCTTGAGATGTTTGTAGGGAAGATGACAATTACCCATAATCTTCCAAAACATAATCGTTTACAACCCATAATTCAGTTCCAGTTTTCCTCATAGTTTCTCCTTGTTTAGAAACATTTTTCTTTCTCCCCGTTTTTTCCTAAAACTGCTTCTGTTTTCATGGACACCCATTGAATTTAGGTGACATCATTCAACAAAATATTGGTTTGGCAGGTAAGGACAACATTGGATAAAAACCTACTGCACTGCTACAACATTTTCATTACCCTTTTACACCAAGAGAAATTATGATCAATGCCTGGTAAATACTATTTCTACTTATAGCTCATATTTATCGATCTTTATCTAGGTGATGAAATGTCTACACTTTAACAACAAATAGCTCAGCAAAGCAGCACATATTGTTACTTTGGGAAAGAAAGGATATGATGTATAAAAGGAGGAAAAGAACAAAAGGAAATAAATTATGTGAATTTATTAAAACATCAAAGCAGTCTTTCCCAAGCTTTTCCCATCAGACAAGTTGTTTCAAAACTGCCTTCAAAGGAATGAAATCCTGAGTAATTTAAAAAATGTGAGTGCCAATAATCATGTCACAGGTTCTGTGTGACCTGCCATAAATCCATTATTATTCAAGAATACTTGTTTGCTTTTCTATCTACTTCCAATGAAGAACTGGTTGTGGAATCACTGCTTGTGATTTTCACTTATGTTCTTACACCAAGGATAAGTATCATTACATAAAACTTTGTGATGCATTTTTAAGTATATATACTGAAAAAAACTTTGTACACCAAGGTCTGAACATCTGAAGCATTCAAAGATGTTATGCAAACAGAGATCTACTCTTCTACAAAGAGAAACCTGTGTCTATATGATATGCATAGATCATTTTAATGGAGTTAATGCATCACATACTAAGATTTAACAGTAAATTTGAGCCTGTATCTTAACTTCATAATAAATGTTTTTAGTGTTGCAATATCAGTTTAGTGTGTAATAATTTGAGACAAGGTTAGCTATATTGCAAACATATAAGTTAAATAATTTATGTGTTAATAAAGGAATTGCAGGGATGTATGTTGCTATATGGACACTGCAGCTCTATCGTATCATCCATTTCAAAATAGCACAACTTCATTCTAAACCTTGTTAATTATAGAAATGGTTTTGAAAAAATTGCTTATAGCAACAGTAACATAATTTCATACAGTATCTTCATATATTTGTCACTGACCTAAGAGCCATTGTTTATAAAATACATTATTTTAATTTTCCCCAGACTTCCAAGTTGTGGAGAAAATGCAATGCATAATACCACTCTTACGCCTCCCAGACATTTTGGGGGGGAATCCTTGCACATGATGTCAAATGGAGTTGTGTTTTGTAAGTAAAGCCATCTACTAGAAATTAAGTTCAGATTAATAGGTAATTTCTTAAAGACTCCCTGAGTAGCTCACTCTTAAAAATGCCACATGACTTAAAGCTCATTTAAATCTTTCTTACTACATTGTTTCTGTAAATTCCTCCATCTAGAGAGATTAGAATTTAAGTGAAATACGTGAGAAGAGAACATCAGGATACTGTCAATGTCCTACCCTCTCCAGGAAGAAAAAGTATCAATTAATTATCTTATATTCCCATTTGTTTCTTTGGAGCGATATCAAGCTTTGAATTTTCTTGCTACTTCTTATGTTAGAAGTACCCACTTACTCTTTCTCAAGATATTATAAAGCCACTTTTTATGAAATAAGAAAAGTTTAAAGTCTGCCTAACAGATCACTTCATTAGAGCCATGTAATTGGCTCGCCTTGAGAGATTCCAGTAAAAGCAGCATGTTCTCAGTAATTAGTAACAGCAACAGTAAGAGATTAGAAGATAGAAAATCAATAAAAACCTGGTATAGCAATATAATCCACTTTTCTTCTTCTAGTCAAGTTAATAAATGCCACAACAGTACAGATTTAGTACTTTTTAAAGTATTTCATTTTCTACCAATAAAGAAAGGGCACAGCTCAACTCTGTTAAAACAAATTAAACAGACAAAAAAGTTACTTATTTAACTGTTCAGTAAAATCATGTAGCCATTTGCAGAGGAGCAGTCACTTCTATTAAAGGCTGTTCACTGCTTGAGCTTTTGCTTTTCCTTTCTAAACTAGAGGTCTTTAAAATATTTATGCTTGGTATCAGTCACCATTGGGATAAATCCCATTACCTGCACATATTTATTTTTGTAAACATATTCAGATACTCCTCCAGCTTGTTAAGGCACATGTCACCTTTTTATATCAGGTGCAGAGTTCTTGATATGCTTTTTCTTGGTTGTGACCCAGTTACAGACTGCCTACAATCCCTTCAGTAATCCATATGTTCATTGTCTTTAATATCATCCTGTTCTTTTTCTTCACAGTTTCAATAAGTTTGTGATGCCAACAATGACATAATCTGAACCCTAACATACATGTCCTCTTGATAAATGTAATTACCAGAAATTGATCTTTTGCATCAAATATATGATAAAATACATCATAAAACATTCATGTGTGCATAGGTTTATGTATATAGTGTACATACACAGAGCAATGAAAATTATATATAAAAGAGTCAAAGGCAATAGAAACCCTCTTTCAACACTTGTGAGACCATATCTGCAGTTCTGTGCCCAGTTTGGAATTACAGACTTTGACAAATTGGGGTGAGTCCAGCCCAGGGCTACAGAGGGCGGTGTAGCATATAACAGATTGGGACAGCTGAGTGGTTTTTTTGTGTAGAAAAAAGGGAAAGGTAAGGGGGGAATATATTCCGCTCCTCATGGGTGTTAATGGGGAAGATGGAGTCAGAGTCTCCGTGGAAATGCTCAACAAAAAGTTGTGAGGGAACAAATGCAAGCTATAGCAGGGAAAATTCTGATTAGCTAAAGAAAAATACTCTTTGCCATGAGGAGGTCAAACAGTGGGACAAAAGCTCAGAGAGCCTGGCAAGTCTCCACCCTTGGAAATATTCAAAATCCAGCTGGACATGACCCTGAGCAACCTGAGAGAACTTCCAAGTTGGTCCTGTTATGAGCAGAAAGGCTGGATGACATGAACTCCAGAGGTCCTTTCCAAACTGAACTATTTTATGACTTTATGATTTACTTTACAATCAGCTGAAGTTTGTATTAAATATCAAAATCTGAAGAAAGCCATTATTAACTTTAGCCTGATGTCTGGGCAGCAAGGGCCTCTACTGACAGTGTCTAAAGTTCATTAGCATGACTTGACAAACCTACCAACATTGGAGTTACTTGTAACAACTACTCCACAGGCCTTGGTTTTCTAGTGTCTTGTGTGGTATAGATACAAACCAAGTAAACTCACAGGAGAGAAGATGAGGTAAAGGAGGCAGAGATGGCATTAAAAAAAATACACTGGGTTCTTCTGTGCAGTTAGTGTCACAGGGTAAAGCCTCTCCAAAAGTTTTACTTAAGTAAAATGGACCTTGATATATCTGCCCACTGTAACTCAGCAGATGAGTCGTGTATATGCTGGAAAATACAGGACAGCACAGGCAGTTGTTACAAAGAAGGCTTAGCCAAACCTCTGTATTACATCTGCCCTGATCTATTCATTCAGATATCCCCAGGAAAGAAACAAATAGAGCAGATGAACTTTGAACACCTTCACAACCTCATGATACATTTGGAGTAGGAAGGCAGAAGGTGATAGTGACCCAAATAACAACCATCCATTAGGTTTAGATATGGAGAAAGTCAAAGAGATTGGCCTGGTGTGACGTGACCAACAAGGCTATTGGTGGTTTATGCCAATCATCTAAGGGAGAAAGCAATAAATATTAAAAACAAAAGCCTCTCTCTTGGGTCACGCATCCACAGACATCCAATATCTTGCAGAAAGCTGACCACAAGGAGGAACACATAGAAGGCAGGCCACCAGCCTGAACACAGACACCAGACATATGCTGGCTGGACTGCATGTCCTGTTCCCCCAAGTCAGTGGTGCTGGTCACAACCAGACCTAATACCTTGACTGGTGTGTCTTCTCTACAGAGTTTGTGAGTATGTGTGTGTGTGTGAGAATAAAAACCTTAGAATAGAAATCAACCTTGTATTACTCATTTCACTTAGTAAATACACTTTAGATTTTAAGTCCTTTGGTGGTATGGCTTTATTCTTGTGACTACTCACTCCTGCATTCCCTTGTGGTGATTAACATCAACACTAATACACTCTTCACTCTGCTTCTGAAAAGCTAATCAAATATTTTTGAGGGTTTTTTTTTCCTTTTTTCAAGGAAATCCACAGATACTAAATACAAGCAGATTCTTCCTTATGCTCTCTGTCTACATTCTCTTCTCCAAGACAGTGTTTCTTCTTGATGCTTATTAAGCCAGATCATTAGAGTTGCCATTTTCCAACCTGAAAATCCTGCCACACCATGTTTTTGTGCTAGGTTGGTATCAGGGGTTGCAAAGGATAAGTAATCTATCCGAAAGGGTGTTGTAGTGACGTGGGTGTCAGTCTCTTTTCCCAGGTAACCAGTGATAGGATGAGAGGAAATGGCCTCAAGTTACACCACGGGAGGTTTAGACTGGATATCAGGAAAAATTTCTTCACCAGAAGGGTTGTCAAGCATTGGAACAGGCTGCCCAGGGAAGTGGTTGAGTCACCATCCCTGGAGGTATTTAAAAGATGTGTAGATGTGGCACTTAGGGACATGGTTTAGTGGTGGACTTGGCAGTGCAGTCTGGCATGTTTGCAGTTGGACTCGATGATCTTAAGGGTCTTTTCCAACTTAAATGATTCTATGAGATACAGCCTATTCATATACCAGGGATACTCAGTCTTCCTATACCTCCTTAAGAGATAGGGATTTCCTTCTATTCTTCTACTTCAGTGCAAAGATAGGTTATTCTATCAAAAAACTGGGTTCAGATGGATGAGCAGAACAAAAAGTATGGAATGTTCAAGTTATCTGGAAAACCTGTATGTGATTTCAAATAATGGCAGACTAAGCAAGGTGATTGCTTTAAGGATGCCATTACAAACACACTTACAGAATGCTCATCTCTAGTTAGGAAACCACTGCTACTTATGCCATTGAACAGCAGATATAAATTTAACTCATTAATTAGCTTGTCTCAAAATAGGAGATAATATTTCCACAGCACATGGAAGTTGAAACAAATAAACAAGAAAATACCCCCATTCTGAGAGTGAGTATGAGCAGGTGAGTAGCAGGTTGCTTTGTGCAGATAGCTGACAATTAAAAAGTCTTGGGTAAAGTTACTTTTAATTTCAGTAGTGCTAAGAGTCCATCATGTGTGAAGAAATAATCTTTTAACAAGAATATTCTTTGCCATATGCAGTTTCTCAGCTTAGCCTCCGCATAATACCCCACAGCAGTGGTCACAGGTAATGGCAAGGATGGAAGGCAAAAAGGGGGACTTCTGAGAAAGACATTTCTTTTTGTTTTGGAAATATCAACCACTTCATTTAAATTCTTTTGCACATCTCTCTCTGGCGATGTCCCTTTGAAATCCAGTGTGTAAGATCCTCACCACACTCCATGACAAAACTGACAAATTCAACCATGCTTGCCAAAGCATGGCAACATGATCAACAGAATGTGTCAAGTAACAGATTTAATGCAGAAAAAGTAATTTTAAGGATGTTGTATTAACGGGAACATGTTTTTGCTTAAACATGGTTCCATGAATCAGCTTAACATCAAAGACATCTGAAAATGCTTTTGAGAAAAAGTTTTACTAACACTGAAGATCTTGTGTAGAGAAAGGATATAGAAAATGCATTAAGCCCTGGAATCACTTTTGTGAATTCCTGCCTGAAGAGCATATTCTGCTTTTGAGTATTCTAAATTTTTATTCTTATAATTCTACTTGAATGGTCCATAGTAAGCATTTTGTGAAGATTTTTTTTTACTTTTGCAGTTTGCATACAAGCATCTTTTTTCCCCCTCTTAAAATCAAAACTAAATTTTGATTTTAAAACCAACTGTCGTGGTTTAACCCCAGCCAGCAACTAAGCACCACGCAGCCGCTCACTCACTCCTCCCCCACCCAGTGGGATGGGGGAGAAAGTCAGGAAAAGAAGCAAAACCCATGGGTTGAGATAAGAACGGTTTAATAGAACAAAAAAGAAGAAACTAATAATTATAATGATAACACTAATAATATGAGAACAGCAATAATAAAAGGATTGGAATGTACAAATGATGCGCAGTGCACTTGCTCACCGCCCGCCGACCGACACCCAGCCAGTCCCCGAGCGGCGATTCCGCGCCCCCACCCCCCAGTTCCTATACTAGATGGGACGTCCCATGGTATGGAATACCCTGTTGGCCAGTTTGGGTCAGCTGCCCTGGCTGTGTCCTGTGCCAACTTCTTGTACCCCTCCAGCTTTCTCGCTGGCTGGGCATGAGAAGCTGAAAAATCCTTGACTTTAGACTAAACACTACTTAGCAACAACTGCAAACATCAGTGTTATCAACTTTCTTTGCATACTGAACTCAAAACATAGCACCGTACCAGCTACTAGGAAGACAATCAACTCTACCCCAGCTGAAGCCAGGACACCAACGCACCTTACCTCCCACCAAGATATTTGCTGGGCAAATGATTCTGCATCTGAGACAACTCAGAAGAGCTTTCTACATGAGTTCAATATTTTGCTCTGTTTCAACTGCAGAGGTTTTTGAGGTGGACAGTTTTCTCTATTGTTAAAGTGTGTGCTGGGATGCACTTTCCTGTGTGCTACTGTCCACCTCCTTGTGATTGCTACATGCTATACCCTTACCACAACAGATACTTATCCCGTGTAGATAACCCCTAGTACTAGTGGTGTCATGGACATTAGTCAAAGGTTGATTACACAGAATCCACTACCAAATTAAAAAAATTATTTTCTTCATATAATCTTGCAAAACTACTGGGTGAAGATTCTTGCCACTGCATTCACAATATGTCTGCTCAATTTCATTTCTGAATATCTTACACAAGATGCTGTGGGCTTGATTCATGGTGTGCAAAGAGGTAAATGGTGCCCAGACATCCAGAAAACACTGAAAAAAGCAAATACCACTCCTGTCTTCTAAATGGCCAAAAAAGGAGAATCCAGGGAACTACAGGCCAGACAGCTTCCCATCAGTCCTAGTCCTGTTCAATGTTTTCATTAATGACCTTGATGATGGGGCACAGCATACCCTCAGAAAGTTTGCTTATGACACAAAACTGGGAGGAGTGGCTGACATTGCATGAGGATCATGCTGCCATCCAGAGGGACCTCGACAGGCTGGAGAAATGGGCCAACAAGAATCTCATGAAGTTCAACAAAGGGAATTGTAAAGTTCTGCACCTGGGAAGGAACAACCACAGGCACCAATAAATACTGGGGCCGACTTGGCAGGAAAGCAGCTTTGCAGAAAAGGACCTGGACGTCCTGGTAGACACCAAGCTCAACATGAGCCAGCAAGGTACCTTTGCTGCAAGGAAGGCTAATGGTATCCTGGGCTGCAGTAGGCAAAGTATTGCCAGCAGGTTGAGGGAGGTGATCCTTCCCGTCTGCTCAGCACTGGTGAGGCCACACCTGGAGTACTGTGTCCAGTCCTGGACTCCTCAGTACAAGAGAGACATGGACATACCGGAGAGAGTCCAGCAAAGGGCCATGAAGATGATCAAGGGACTGGAGCATCCCTCCTAGGACGAAAGGCTGGGAGAGCTGGGACTGTTTAACCGCAAGATAAGAAGGCTGAAGAGATAAGGCGGACCTAATCAATGTATATAAATACCTGGAGGGTAGATGCAAAGAAGATGGAGCTTAGCTCTTTTCAGTGGTGTCCAGTGACAGTACAAGAGGCAATGGGCACAAACAGAAACACAGATGGTTCCATGTGAACATCAGAAAACTTCTTTTCACCATGACGGTGACCAAACACTGGCACAGGTTGCCCAGAGAGATTGTGGAATCTCCCTCTTTGGAGACAGTAAAAAAACCAACTGGATATGGTTTTGGGCAGCCTGCTCTAGGTGACCCTGGTAGATCAGAGGGGTTGGACCAAATGACGCCCAGAGGTCCTTCCAGTGTGCAGCATTCTGTGATTTTGTGATTATATGTAAGGTCCATACTTTCATAGGGTGAGAACCAACTACTTCAGGTACTAAGTGAAGCAGAAGTCCTGAGAGTAAACAGTCTTGGATGAAACCACTAAGGGTTATCATAATATGCACACACACACCCCAGAGCAGAATTAAAGTCACCCAGGCAAGTTTAATTCTGATATTTAGTACATCTCAAATGATCAATTTAGCATTCAAAATTGTTGAAGAAAATAAGAATAGTGTTTCTAATCACATTACTGTATTTTCCTCCCATCTTTGTTCATTGGTAGGATTTAGACATTAGTCTACATTAGTCTACATTACAGAGCTCTGCTCACTGAGTTTAGGAAGTAATGGGTAGTGTCTGCGCTGTCTCAGTACCACTTAGCCTGTAAGGGTAACAGAGAGCAAATGCAATGCCAGGCAATGTGCAGTAAGACCCAAAGCATTCTTAACTGTTGAAGCCATGCAGAAGTTTAAAATGAGTTGACACTGAATATCCACTGAGGAGGAGAGGAGGAAAGACAGACTGTCTGTAGGTTTCACAAAGTTTGACCAAAAGGAAAAGTAATCAATAGAAGTGTCACTATGTTCAGTTTGATTCAGTTGCCTATATGGCAGGAAAATGAGTCTCTAATGATTACAGTCTCCATCACAACTGGAGCCAGTACACTTGGATACTATCTGGGGGTTTCTCCGTTTTTTAAACAGATTCCTTGTTTGATTAAGGGGGGGAAAAAACCCCAAGTTTTCTTCCTGTATCTAGAAAAAAAAATCACACATATAGGGATGCATAACAGGAGCCACACCATTTTCAGTCTACCTAATTTACCTGTATTTTAAAAAATGAACTCTTCTAGGTATTTTGGATGGCAGCACACAATTTTCTAGCGTAATATCCAAACATTTTTAACTATTCCTATTTGCTCAACTAGTTAATCTTTTTCCAGTGATGAAGAGGAAACAAGTGACATAGTGATGGGCTGGTATTCATGTCTAGGTCAAGACATACCATCAGGATGATGGTCTATAATGTAAAGATTGAAAAGAAAGCAACTCTTTAACAAACACTTATTCTCAATCCTCATACATTCTATCCAACTGTTAAGTACTCCAACTTTCTGTTTACCAGTTATACGAAATCATTATAATAATGGTGTCCAACTGCTAGTTAGAGCCAAGACGGGAAATGACTGACATGATAATACACCATTAAAATTCATAGAATTGGCAAGATATTAAATGGTTAGCATTTCCTCCCTCCTTCATTCATAAGACTGCAATGGGAAGTTAAAACTCATTCTTTGGAAAGGTTTTGATTGTTAAATCCAATCTTATACATATCACACTTTAAAAACTTATTTTTTTTATTTCAAAAATTGATTTCACTGTTAATTATACGATGCAGTAAGGGAATAAATATGATACCACTCCAGCTATAAATTGACAGTTAAGCATTCAATAGTCTAAGGGAGAAATGAAAACAGAGAGTGTAATGAATTTGTCAGACAAGTCAGGTATTAAATGAAATGAAAGCACTGATTTTTCATGCTTTCTTCCCCCATTTTGACTGCATTAAAATTCAGAGAACACTGTTTTTTCCTCAGCTTCAATAAGAGTCAAAAGATACATTTCTAAGTTTCATAGAAACCCAACAGTCCAAGGACCATGAATTTACTAGAGACAGGAAGACTAACCCATATTACTCTCTGCTCTTTCTGTCCTCCAGGCAAAAGAGACACTTGAAAAGGTCAACTCAAACTACAAGAAGTTATAAGCTGAATGAATAAGCCAGAAGTGTGGGAATGTCATCACCCCAGTGGGATACCCATGGTCGTTAAAGACAATATAAGCTCGTGGTTATCTAGAGCATTATTCCCATTCTGGGCCCATAAAGATCTTGAAATATAACGCTACCAGGACCATTTGCCAGTCACTTTCCCATGTGATGGTATCCAATTGAAATAGAAGGAGCATAACAAATTGCTTCAATAAAGGTATTAGGTTTCATACAATATTTCATACAATATTTATGATTTTGGGTTACACGCACAGGGACCATATGGAATGGGCAATGAAGAAAGGAAAGTCTCTTTTTTTAGTTCCAGAATTCTACAGTCTCTATAAAACATATAAAATACAAGAAAGCATTTATAAACAATTTTATAAGCAGATTTTAACAGTGATGTGTAGAAAATGTATGTTGATGCTTTCATTGAATTAAAAATCTCACAGGTGCTTTCCCAAAGAATGTTATAATAGGTCTGTTTTATGTCTAAAGAGTGTCCTCCATATCTCATTCTATTGACTCACACATAATGCCAGACTCTTTTAAAATCACTGTTAAACATACAGAGATGACATTCTTTCTTTGACATCATTAGTATATCATGCAACTCTGCAGCACTTCATGGTCAGACAGGTTGAGACATAAATTCAAAAGCAGGGTGGCTATCAGTTGGTACATGAGTGTCTCTAATAACACAACATCTATCTAGCTGGGTCAAATAAGAAAGCACAAAAAGAAAACAATTACAGGAAGATTCCAGTACTGTGACAGGTGTTGATAAGCCTGTTCCAAAGGTTTCCTTTTATTCTTAATAGTATGTGTAGGAATTGAGTAAGACTTGGTCTCCTCTGTCAGCAGGCTTCCTGTCTGTTTAATGCACACTAACTATTAATGAGTCTTTGTCCTGGTTTCGGCTGGGATAGAGTTAATTGTCTTCCTAGTAGCTGGTACAGTGCTATGTTTTGAGTTCAGTATGTGAAGAATGTTGATAACACTGATGTTTTCAGTTGTTGCTAAGTAGTGTTTAGTCTAAAGTCAGG
The DNA here is from genome assembly GCF_900496995.4 of Aquila chrysaetos chrysaetos. Taxonomy (NCBI): domain Eukaryota; kingdom Metazoa; phylum Chordata; class Aves; order Accipitriformes; family Accipitridae; genus Aquila; species Aquila chrysaetos. The sequence continues at coordinate 8,892,995 of NC_044030.1, read as the reverse complement.
GATTTTTCAGCTTCTGATGCCCAGCAAGCGAGAAAGCTGGAGGGGCACAAGAAGTTGGCACAGGACACAGCCAGGGCGCCTGACCCAAACTGGCCAACAGGGTATTCCATACCATGTGACGTCATATCTAGTATATAAACCGGGGGCAGGTGGGGGGGGGGGCAGGGGGATTGCCACTCAGGGATTAACTGAGCGTCGATCGGTGAGTGGTGAGCAATTACACTGTGCTTCATTTGTATATTCCAATCCTTTTATTATTACTGCTGTCATTTTATTAGTATTATCATTATCATTATTAGTTTCTTCTCTTCTGTTCTATTAAACCGTTCTTACCTCAACCCACAAGTTTTACTTCTTTTCCCAATTTTCTCCCCCATCCCACTGCGGGGCGGGGGGAAGTGAGTGAGTGGCTGCATGGTGCTTAGTTGCCGGCTGGGGTTAAACTACGACAGTCTTTCAGTACACTGTTTAAAGGAATCCGGATAGGAGTGGTCCATGTCTACAGAGGAGCTGACATCTGAGACTGAGATTCTGACCCTGACTGCAAGGGTCAGAAGAGGAAGTGTCTGTGACAAACCAGAAAAGATTTAAAAGCAGTTTCAAAGCAGAGACAAATACTCTAAGATTAGATGTCTCTGAAGAAGAGATGTTAGGTTAGTGTAAGTGCAATATAGATGTTACTGAACAAAGCTCTTTGACCTATGCCCTGGGAGATCAGCTAAATGACTGAAGAGTCTCTCTGTACAACACCTATTTAAACACCAATCTATACCACCCACAGAGGAAAAAAGGAATCTGGCTGTAAGAAGAAGAAATATAATCAAAATCATGAGATATTTTGCCATGTGATTAACATAATGCACTATTATTTCCTCAGGTCATCCATGTCTACAGTGTAGCAATACCCATTGTTATGTTCAACAAAAATTACCTCAATGAGCTTCTGTCCAGGATATACCACATTCTCTGTGTCCCTATTCACAATTAGCACAACAGAAAGCCCAACAACCCCCAATCAGAAACCCTCCACGTAATTGGATTTGCCATTACACTTCCTGTGCGTTATACACATTCTGATGCATCTGTCACCTTCAACAGTTTATTTTTATGAAGTGGGAGGTTCACTACTGTGTATTCAGTTTTGTATCCTTATACATCTTTAGGTGACTCTCCAGTGAGCGCTCACATATTAGACATTAGAAATGAACCATTCCTCATCCTCTGAGAAAACGCATGCAGATGAAGAAGCATCCTTTGTACTCTGCTGCAGATAGCTGGCTCATCAAAGAAAAGTCTGCTCCAGACCTGACAACCATGAACCAGATAGGCAGTGAAGGACATTGAAAGTACTATGAGAAAAAGTTCTAGGCATTACATGTGCTGTCCTTGAACAAACAAGTGTATTTGTTTCCTGAAGTAGGTTTTTTTTGTTGGTTTTAGTTTTGTGTTTGTGTGCCCCTAAAATACAATTGCAAAGCTTGTTTCAGAGGAGAGAACTTCTGTAATAGCAAGAGGTCTCCGAAGCCTCCAGTTACCACTGTATTTGTGTAAAACAGATGAAGCCTGTCTGTAGCAGTAAGGGATCTCTTGCACTGCTTTGGTTGCAGTGAGCTGCCAGTCTTTAGAGTAAGAGAGAAAATAAAAAATCCTCCACAAGAAATGAGTTAGAGCTAACTAGCTGAAAAACAACCATGTCTTTCCAGTTTTAATTTCAGCAATTCTTAGTCCTAGAATGCCATAGAAGGAGGCAACAATGCACGTGACATTTGAGGAATTAGTATCCCCCTCTTAAGAGGTCATGAAAATTCCTAAAATAACACCTATCTTCTGCAGTGTAGCATTCTGACAACTTAGGTGTATTGTGTGCAACACTCATAATAAAAGAGCAGAAATCAAGTGGAAGAAGGTTCTGTATGCAAATTAAAAAAGTCTTACTTTCCTTTGTTTCTCAAGAGGGAGTAGAGAAGGTAACCTACCACAGCTGCTTTTTCTTTCCATGTCTGTCATCCACCTTCGAAATTATTTACAAGCAGGCCTAAGCTTTACAAATAGGGGCAAGATACAGTAAAAGACTTTTCCACCCTTAAAATGTTGCAAGCATTCTGCTTACAAAGCTATAAACAAACTCAGGAACATTCTCAAGAGTAAAGAAGCAAAAGTTTCCTTCTGGCCAGTAGATGTCATTTTTAAAAAGGCTTTATGTCAGTTTCACATAAGAAATTAAAAGAAAATTTGACAGCAAACACAGCCATCTTTTTTTTAATTTTATTTTGTGAAGTCCTACGGAAATCTTAGCAGTACAATGTGCTATTCACTTTGATTCAAACTTATTCAGTGACCAAATCTCTACCAGTACTAAGTGCCTAGCTCTCATTCTCTAGAGCTTTGATGTCTGTCTTTAGTGAGACACAAATTACCAAGCATCTTGCATCTTCCAGAAAAGGCTTTTCTGCCTTGCCTCATACTTTCTTCTGTCTTCTTTATGTACCATTCCCTTTTTTATTTGTTTGTTTTTCAGAGACCCAGAGGCAACTTTCCCCAGAGAGAAGGCAAACTCCTTCTCTTGTCAATGAGCTTATACTCACAACACGAATGTTATATGGGTCTTGGCATTAGAAAAATACTGTATCCAACTCCATGGCGAACTTTTCATGTGTGGTTAAATTTAATGTTAATTCTAGAAGCAGTGATAGCATGTGGCATAGCTACTAACCTTAGAAGATAAGCTTCCAGCACACTCAGAAGTTAACATATTTTCTGACTGATTGCTATTCAAAAGTCTTTTCTAGCTTGGCTGGAGTTTATGAGCAATAATTAATGGTCCCTTGGCCAATCAATTTAATAGTTTTAATTGAAGGAGAAAATTAAGCTGAAGCATGAGTAATCATGGATACCACCTGACTTAGCACAGTTATGTAAGGGAGGTAGTTATCTGAAAAAAATCAAAGCATAGTAACGGCAAGGAATAAAAAAAGTATTCTGATAATAATTTATGGGATGCAAAGAGAGTGGTATTTTAGACAGCAAGACAGTAGTTACTAGAAGATTGGCCATGGAGGATAACAGGGTGCAAGAGAGATTGAGCAGATGTGAGGCTGAAGAAGAGCTGAAGTTCAAGAACCTTAAGTGAGAAGAGAGGAAAAAGGGAACAGATTATACCAACTCTGTCACCTCCACTCCCTCCAAAAAGACAGTGAAAGAATCATCTGATGGATGATAATTTTAAATAAACTTATATACCAGATGGTGCACAGCTATTTACAAACACATCAAAAGGAAAACACAATAAAAGTATGCAGCAACATGTAGGCATCTTCTCTTAGAAATGTGCAGGTACAACCTGGTTTCAGTACCCTCTAACCACTGCCAAAGAAAGAAAACAAGGGAAGATACAAAGTGCAACCCCTTTTTACAGCTAGAAAAATTCCTGCAGAATACATTTCAAAACATGGATGCTCAAACGTTGTTTGAACACATTGTTTGAATACTTCAGCAGTGGACTCTAGAAATTAAGGTACTGTAGGTATCAAAATTTAAAAAGTGTTCAAAACAGAGAAGTAAAGGACACATGCAATGTGAAATCAATGAAGGATTTAATAATGAATTAAGTTTATCAATTTCAGAATGACACTGGCCAGATTTCCAGTAATAGTAGATGTCCATTAGTATATGGATGTTGGGGACAGGGAATTCAGAAGTGCCTACAGAGACCAAGAAAAATTTAAAAGTGTGCAAATGGTAATGATGCCTTACCCTGAATTACTGCACTCAGACCTTGGCAGGGAAGAGAGACATGATTCCCTCACAAAACTCATGAGCCAGTTTCAGGGAAAAGGCATACCTGCAATGACTGAAGCTCTCACAAATCTATCATCACATGAATGGGTGTTAAGTTGTACCTCCCAGTCAAAACAGCACATATTCACCAAAATATGCTTTGGAGAACCATAAAGCTCTTACGAATCTGGGATGCATTTCAGAAATTTTGTCTCAGCTTTGCCTATCAAAGGAAAGAATAAACACAAGTTTTATTAATCTTCCCTCATCCTGAGTACATGTAGGTCTGAAGCATCTTTGTCTGAGAGTGTTTTTATTGCCTTTCCTGAACACCATCAAAAATAAAGATGAAAAACAACTTCTTAGATTGTGTTATCTTGCTCCATTGAGCCTCATTTGACTCATTAGGATCATAGTGGAGCTTGCTGTTTTAATGCTTAGGCTCTTCTGTGAATCAAACTATCACGAACAACATTTTAGATACATGGACTATAATGTATGGATCACAGGTTTTTAGATCATACTTTGCCTGTTCACAGTCTTCTTCAGCCATGGAAAACTAGTAACTCTCAATATTTATATGACATTTTTATGTTCAGTCATGTCTGTAGAAATGTTAACTAAAACTCACTTCTTTCTACAGGTTTTTCCTTAGCACACCAAAAAAACCCCAATAAGATAATATTTTGATCTCACAGAGAAAGTTAATTTAATACAAAGGTAGATGTAGTTGATGCACTTCAGTATACTCGCATAAATACAGCTTATTCCATTTCTAAGCCACTTCAGTCTCATATCAGTATTCTTCCTTTGCACGTAAAATTTAGCCCAAAGCTTTCCAATGTGCAAGAGTCAAAAGTGATGGAGCCCTATATGTTACTGTCAAAACGTTATGCATCTTTTTCAGCTCCACAATTTCTCCCTCTGCTCCTGATCCAATTTAAAAAGGCATTTCTAAATGGTCCTGCAGAAGGGTGTCAGGGAAGGGGCCAGCTGCTCTGCAAAGGCAGGTGAGCCAGGAGCCGCGTTTTGTCTGGTGTGAGCAGCGAGCTCACCAATAAGGGTCAGGATGAAGAGCAATGAGGCCAGGTCAGGATTACGGCCAGAGAGAGTGATCAGGGTAAGGCACAGTCCAGTAACAAGGAAGATCAAGCCAGCCCAGACATCAGGTCTGGGTCAAGGTGAGAATTGGGTGCCCACACATCTACTTAGCTGTGACGTAGCACAGGCAGGGACCTGCCTCAGGTTAAGAACATCTTCCAGGGGATGGGGGGTCTAGCATTCGTAACAGCATAAAAACAAAATCAGGAAAGAAAGTTCAGTTTTCTTTCCATAGATAAAATTATGTTTGTACTGAAAATGTTAATAATAAAGTTACTTTTGTGTCCATTTTCTAAAATTAAAAATCATTTAAAAAAATAGGCAAATTTTAAGAGACAGTAAGCTTCACAGTCTTGGCTTAAGCTGCTGCAACTACAGAGAATTATAGTCATCTTCTTGGGTGCTGAATAATGACAATACTGTTGCAGAGATCCAGCTAACCCAGTCTTTTCAGCCAACCAATAACAGATGTCCAAGGAAGACTGTAATAACAGGGAAGAAGTGGAAGTGATGTTTTCAGTTGAAGGGTTGGAGTACTAAGGAACTTGGATAACCAAATCCATACATATTTATTTCAAGAATTTGTACACCTCATGCTTACGTCATCACTGTACTTCCATTCCTACTACCTCACAGTTACCAATAATTTACGTGATTGTGGAAAAGAACAATGGCATTGCACCACTTGGAAGCTCTGCCAACTGTACTACTTCAACTCTCATTTCTGAAAGCAGTAATAAAAAATAGACTCTGATTTCGAAGCACTGCAATACTTCATATTTTGCAAATACATCTAAAGGAGAAGGGAAATATGCAAATTAATTTTTATCTCTGCAGCTGAAATTAAGTTTTTCAATTAGCAAAAGTTGCCAACTAAGGACCCTACACATCACCATAAAATCCCTAAAATGTGATCTTGACTATGGTGAAATATCTTTTTAATTTAGCTTTGCATATGTTGTGAAGAATGAGTTTCTGAATTGATAACAACTAAGATTTGGCTGATTGCTTGCAATTGATTTCTAACCTGATAGATGCTTTTGTACTTTAGTGGTTTGTAGTAAAAATAATTTCTGCCATTCACTTTTCTTCCTGTGGTCTGCATAAGAATCTGTGATTGTACTTTCATAATTATTTTAAAACAGATATATTTTGTGCTGAGTTTTCAAAAAGAAAAGTGTCTTTACTGATGCAAGCACAACATCCCCATCTGATGGCAATTAGTATTGTTAAGCAGCCTTCTCAAAACAACCAAAAGCAAAGACTCTTACCCTAAGACAAAGCAGCAGGTAAAGCCTTTTGAGACCTTCCTTTTGTATTTTCAGAAAATTGGTTTTAAGGCTAACCTGAGAGTTGTAAGACTGTAAGAAAAATAAACATTTCATTTCTTTAAAATTAAAAACAATGACAAATTATTTGGGAACCATGGACTGCTATGAGGAAACAGCCAGTTGATTCTCTCTCCTGTCTTGACCAGGAGCCATTTGCTATTTGTGCGTTGCAACATGGAAAAGCATGTTATTGCTGTACTCTGGACAGAAGAAGACCAGGCATACATCACCAATCTGTGCCAAGAGCAGTCCTGTCTTAATCACAATCAGGTAGACACAAGCCCCAAGTGGATATGAGGATTATTCAGTTGTGTAACCTTTCTGTGGAAAGGATCCTGAGGAGCTGAAGGAAATGGAGGTCAGTCATCAGCACGTGTAGCTGCTTTCTCCTCTTCAGTTACACACATGCCAATGACAACTTTTCCATTCACACTGAAGTGTTTCCAAGTTGCTCGTTTTGATTCACTGGGCTGTGAATCAACCCTGCTGTAATTTTAGACACTGTTTTTTAGCTCTCCATGCAATTATAGTAGCTTATTATAATAGAGATCAGGTACTGTAGCAAGATTTAGCAGCATGAAATCTAGGAAGTCCCAACACTACACTGACATCAGTTTTCATTCTCTGAGTAATAAAATAAGAAATTGTTACTATGTGGAATATGTACACTCAATTTTGATTCCTTATCTTATTCAATTTTAAGGGTGTTCACACTCCAAAAAATGTTGATGTTTTAGTTTTATGGGCCTGATATATCAGCTGTTTATTCTTTTCTCATCTGCATTTTCCTATCTATCAAGAAATCTAAATGTAGATATTCTCATGAATGATAAGCCTCAGTGCCACTTACCTTACATTTCAGTTTCTTTTGTCTCTCTCTGTGCCAAATTTACATAACCCCTGAAATCAAGGTGAGCTTTGGTTTCTATATTTTTATGGCTTCCAAATTGCGTGGCTAATGGCCACCTCTGTTTTTATGTGAGCAGTTTACCCAATTAATAGTGGTGCTAACAGCCAAATGATTCATTCCACAAACATGCTCTAGTTTCATTTTACTCTATGCCACCTAGTCATAGCAAATAAAGTGAGCTAAAAATAAAATAAAATAAAAACATTATAAAGAGTCAGGACCTGCTTCTTATGAAGAAATAAAATCTTGTAAAAAATTCATGTCCTTACACTTAGTCTCTGGTTCTGTGTGCTTATAAATTTAGTACATTATTTTACTCACCCCCGAAGAGCTGCAGTATTCTTATATTCTTTCTATAAAAGTCCCAGTCTTATTTCTAAATGTCAGTAAACCTTCACTTTTGCATTCTCCCCTCTCCCTTCCAAAATTTTATCTATAGTTTCCCTCACCACAGCAGAAAAAAACCCCAGGAATCTGTCATGGCTTTTCTTGTAAATGTCCACATTAAACACAGAATGCTTCTGTCAATTTACTTTTTTGCTCCACAGCTCTCCTTTCTTTCAGCAGCATGCAAGTGTCTTGCTGACACCTTGTTCATCACAACAGCCTACAAAATACAGACCATTACCTCTGCTTTCTCTTTCCATGTCCTTTGAAGCATTCACTACAAACAGGAGAGTTTGGGTTGGGTGGAGAGAGGAGTTCTTCAGACACTTCACCTGCATTATTTTGATCTTCTGTAGGAATTATTTCAGCATGTTCTACTTTGCAACAAAAATCCATTGAGTATAGAATAAAATAAAATCCAGTTTTTATTAATACATATATTTCATTATGACTGCTAGTCAGGCATGCAATGATGTTTTAACTGCTTTATTATAACTTTGTAGTGATGTCACCTGACCTTTCCAGATTAAGTGGTCCTAGGCAACAAAGCAGATGGTATCTAGCACAACAGATCTGATGAACTCTACTGAGAAATACCTCAGTATGGACAACAAACATGGTTCTTACCTCCATTTCAGGTTGAAGCAGTTTGACAGTGCCTGGCCACTAAAGGTCATCAAATTATTGTGCAGATATCAACATGGGCATGGAGGCAGGCCAGCAGGGAATAGACATCCCATAGTTAACAAAAACAGGCAAAGGGAGCCTGGAAAAGCAGGAATTTGGTCTTGTGACTCTTTGTGTAGTTTGTGTCTGGGAAAATTTGGTTGCAATAACAGATTCTTTTTCTGTGTTACATGGCAACAAGAAGTATCAGATACCCAAAGTTTGCCTAGTCACTTGGAAGAAAATGGTCAAAATACAATATATATAACTACATGTAGAGGAACACATTTATTTTTCAAGTGCTGCAATGACCTCAGGGAAGTGAAGACAGATGCTTTCTTATCTTGGATGGTGCATTGCTTATATAGAAAGGGAATTACTGCAATATTATTAAAACACCACCATCTTAAAAACACTTGAAAAGCTGTGCAAGATTTAGTTTTGTTTTTTCTTTTTCTTTTTTTTCCCCTCCCCTCCCTCTCCTAAAACCTCAGGTCCCAAGGTCACAAAATTATTACCTTGCCTGTCATTGGAGAAAGAACAGATAAAACACATTCCCACAACTTGCAGCTGTAGAGAAAAGCTCATGATCCATTTGGATTCCAGAGTCAGAAGGCAAATTAAATTGTTTGACTTTAATATCAGCCTCATGATTTATCTTTTTTTTAATCAGCCTGAGTTGGCAAAAGTGCTGATGAAGTCAGAATCTGCAAGTTCCACCTCTATTAGTGAGTGCTTAGCACACAAGAAAAATGAAGCATATACTGGAAGCTGCCCAACACTGTCTTAACTGTGTGTGAAGCACTTTGATAGGTACATAAGTGGGTCCAAATCAGCTACAGGTGCTGAAGAGAAGGGTGCTGGTGGTTGAACATCTTTTGGCCCTCAGCCCTAAGGATATATTTTCTACTGTAGTTGTCAATTGCAAGGGAAATACGTAAGGGTAACAGGTAAACAGCTTCTAGATGATTGGTGTTTTAGAGATAAACTTCTAGCACAGTTGTATTTGGCAAAAGAGGAACTGGCTGAATTCAGAGTGGAAGTTTTAATGATACTCCATAGTTTATTGTTCAAGAATTTGCAGAAAAGATTATGCAGTCTGTAAGAACTTTCTACAAACAATATGATGAATTAAAGTAAAGGGGTTCTTTGAAAGGGACTATAACAACAAAAACAAGAGACTGAGCTATTGACCAAATGTTTCTAAATTGTACTACACAACTTACATGACTTTAGTTATTGCTGCTGAGGTTTAAGGGAAAGCCTCAAATACCTAAAACAGAAGTTGACGCAGGAGCTACTCATGTGAAAGCTGAGTGCTGCATATACAAAATGATAAAGAAAAATTATTTGGAGTAAGGCACTGTTACATCTAGTTGGCCATTGGCTCATTCTGCAAGACAGTTTGGTCAAGCATATATCACACATAAACTGAGATAGTCTTTTTTTTTTTTTTTTTTAAATCGATGGACGATATTTATTATATCCCTTTATGACTCTTACAGGCTTCATATTAGGAAGTATGTGGGCTTGACCTTTTGCAGTTGTTCATTCCTGTAACTGAGAACTTACTGAACATACAAATCTTGACTAGTTATATCAAGAAATATAAAAAAAAAATAGCTCTGGTAACTGCACAATACAAGATGTAAAGCATGTCATAACATATTAATTTACCATTTACAGTATTCTTGGCTACTCTTTCCTCTTTTGGAGTGGTTCAGATGTGAATAGAGCATTTCTGAATGGATGTCATTTATTCTTACTTCATCAGGTTTTCCTTTGGCCTATGTCTTCTAGCCCCTCATTGACTTGAATCGCACACCCACTCCATGCTTACCTACCATTTAACTTCAGCTTTAACTGTACCAGAAAGTACCTTCTTCCTTCCCCAGAATAAACTCAGATTAGACCAACCTGCATCAGACTGCAAATTTAAGTCCCTGCTCAAAACTTAGTGCTTACAAGTCATCTTAAATCACCTGGTGCTATATATGTATCAATGTATTAAAAATTTATGTACCTAAAAGTTAGAAATTCATCTAGCTATTTTGCTAAAGCCTGGGCATAAAAAAGGAAAGAATCAGCCTCCAGGGATCTGCATGTTGGAAGATGATCCCTGTTTCTTCCCAAAAGAATTCTTTGTTTCCTCTCCCTCCTTCATTGTGTTCAGGTAAAAAACGAAAAAATCTGATGCTAGTTTGTGGCTGTTTTTTAAAGAACTACCTCTATGTCTAATAGCTACAATATTATTTTTCAAATCCAGTCTACTAATTCTTAAAATGTATGCAGCTGGTATCTGAAAAACTGGAATTTTTTAATAAACAGGAAGAAAAAAAAATTATGACCTTGAAGGCATTAATAAGAATAACAGCTCTGGGACCATGACATTTTTTCTATCATTTAAAGAGAAATTGCAGTAATTAGCTGAGTCCAGTGGGTTTCTACACAGTACCTTATTTATCTAGGTCAATGGTGCTTGTCCGACTTCCACATTTGTGAGCCATTTAATACTACATTCATTAGGGCATATGATCCAACTGAGGATGGTTAATGATTTGTTATTCAGGAAGAAGACATAATTGAAACTGTTAGTTATGACAAAATAGCCATTATTTCCATTAGTGCTTCAGTTCTATCATGTCTGAGTTGAAAATGTATTTTAGAGCCACAAAGATGACAGAGAGATGGGAGCATCTGGCATGTGAAGAGAGACTGAGACATCTGGAACTGTTCAGCCTGGAGAAGAGATGGCTCAGGGTGGATCTTACCGAAATGTAAAAATACCTGACTGAGGATATTAAAGAAGATGGAGTGAGATGCTTCTCAGTGTTACCCAGTGACAGGACGAGGGACAATGGGCACAAATTAAAACACAAGAAATTCCATTTAAACATAAGAAAAAATCTTTTTTCACTGAGAGTGTCATTGAATATTGAAACAGGATGCCCAGAGAGGTTGTGAAGTCTCTGTCTTTGGAGGCATTAAAAACCTGACTGGACACAGTCCTGGGCAATCCACTCTAGCTAACAGCATTTGAGCACGTGGGTCTGTGCCTGCCAGCCTCAACCATGCTGTGACTGTATGAAAATGACTTAATGTGCAGGTATTGCCCAGGAGACAGGAGAAGAAAAGGAAGAAAAGAGAGAAAAGGAGACAGGAAAAAGAGAGAAAGGGTGAATGAACAAATGAAGGAAGGAAAGAAGTAAAGGAAGTTTAAAGAGAAAAAAGGAAAAATCAAAACAGAACACAGCATGCACTCAAATTGGAAAACACATTTGTATGACCATCCCATCACATAAGGATGGGCTCATTTCTTGCTTTATGTATCTTTTCAGCAGCTCTGTATTGAATCCTACAATCCATGGTTGCAGCCAAAATATTAAAAAGTGAGAGAAGGAACAATGATGTGACTGTTGTCCTTTAAGCCCTGCCCACAAATTCATGAGTGATCTATACGAGGATTAGGACCAGAGAGACCTCCTCTTCATTGGGATGTTGCAATGTTTGTGCTTCTAGCTTCTTCAAAAGCTGAGCAGTTTTAGTTAGAAGCTTGTCATTATGTTTGCTCTTAAGAGATGGGAGTGCTAAATGTGTGAGGAGACATTGCTGGATTCAAAGCTCTTTCCCAAGCTTATTCCCAAGTTCTGGTAACATCTAGTCAATACCTGACACCTTCAAGCGTTGCCTGTTACACTCCTGAGTTTTCTCAGGAGGCAAAACAAAAGTTTTCCTATGTGGAATATTGGGGTGAGAAACTTCTGCAACAAAAGCAAGACTGGCGAAAATTAATTGATCTCACAGAACTATGCATTCCACCTCTTGGCATCTGTCATGGTTTAAACCCAGCCAGCAACAAAATACCACGAGGCCACTCACTCACTCTTCCCCCCTGCGGTGGGATGGGGAGGAGAAAATATAAAGAAAAGCTCGTGGGTTGAGACAAAGGTGGGGAGAGATCACTCACCACTTATGGTCACGGACAAAACACAGACTCAACTTGGGGAAAAGACAAAATCAATTTAATTTACTACCAATCAAATAAAAACAAAGATAATGAGAAGTAAAACCAAATCTTAAAACACCTTCCCCCACCCCTCCCTCCTTCCCAGGCAGAGCTTCACTCCTGGTTTTCTCTACCTCCTCCCCTCCGGGAGGGGATCCAGCAGCGCAGGGGGACAGGGAATGGGGGTTATGGTCAGTTCATCACAGGTTGTCTCCGCTGCTTCTTCCTCCCCAGGGGGAGGACTCCTCGCTCTTCTGCTAGGCCGTGGGGTCCCTCCCACGGGCCGTGGGTGGGCATCTGCTGCCCCGCTGCCCTCCGTGGGCTGGGGGGGGACAGCCTGCCGCCTCCCCACGGGCTGCGGGGGCATCAGCCTCCTGCGGCGCACCTCCTCCCCTCCTTCCTCGCTGACCTTGCTGCCTGCACAGGGGTTTCTCTCACATCCCACTCTCCTGCCCCGCTGCAGGCTCCCCTTCTTAAACCTGTTCTCCCAGAGGGCGACCACCGTCGCTGACGGGCTCGGCCTTGGCCAGCGGCGGGTCCGACTTGGAGCGGGGGAAGCTTCTAGCAGCTTCTCACAGGAGCTGGCCCTGCGGCCCCTCCCCCGCTGCCAAAACCCCGCCACACAAACCCAAAACAGTATCCTATAAATATCCCCCTTATGTTTAGAACAGAGGAACTCATAATCCTAACTATTATTATGAGCACTGAACAGGGAATTCAGTACATCTGGTCTTATTCTGAGCTTATAGTTATTGAACAGAACAAATAGTTTTCATTTCTCTGAAGGCTTTGTATCAGCCTAATTACTAAAGCAATCTGTTTAGCTTTTCCAGCTGCAGTAAAAACAGAGCTCTCAAATACCTTGGGGTTTGTGTTCTCCAGTTCCCTTTGGGGCAGAATAAAACTCACTTTCTCAGTAAGGAAGTGTCTATCCAATGCTAGGGAAGACACCATTTCAGTTTATACAGCTGGATCAAAAAATGGGCTGGATTTAGTAGTACACAGGTCTATATACCATCCAGGCGCACAGTTTGCCGCCAATCATAGACAAATAGTTGAGCCTGTCAGGGTGTTAAGCCAGCACTACGAACTGGTATCAATAGCCAAGCTAAACAGATAATTATGAAAAGCCAGCTCATTTACGCCTAAATGGAACACAATCTCACCATAATAGTCTGCTGTGCAGTGATATTTAGAGGATTGAGACTACAGATGCCAGGGCTTAAAGCTATAGAGGTACTTTGTTCTTTCTACTGGCAGATTATAAATTAACCCAAATTTAAAACATATTTTAAGTTATCTGCCTTCCCTGAAGTTCCTGGTCCCAGAGCTCTTACACAAATTTCTAATCCGCTGTGATTTTTCACATAATCACACTGTGCTCCATGAAAGCAAAAAGTCCTCCTTCTCTGCAGGTAGGTGTACATTTTTACGATATTGGACTGCAACTGTCTGGAAATGTTATGACTGTATTGATTTATCTGTGATATTGTTGAAATAGTTTACTGTTTAATGTCAGTATATATGAAAACTCAGACGGGACTGTTGTTGTATCAGGACAGATCCTTAGCACAAATAGTCCAATTCCTCTACACACATCAAGACAAAGACCTGTTCTCCTCACAACTTTCTGGAATAATTGCTGGAGGCCTCTGGTGAATCACTGAGAAAATACCCTAAGAGCTTAATAGCTATGTTTGAACTGTCATAGTGTTTCAGCATTATTGCGGACAGATCCCTTTCTCCCCTTTTCTTTCCTTTTGCATATCTTTATTAAAGTCCTCTTTTCTTCCTGTATTTTTGACTGTTTTTCTTAAAAAGAGAATTCCAATTTGTAATCTTTTTTACAGTGATATAGAACACATATTCTGGTGCTCAAAGTCCAACAGCTTCACTGGAACTGGGAAATATCTTATAAAAGTATGTCTGGTGTCCATTTGAGAGTTACCAATAATGGGGAATCCAACACAGCCCTGCATGTATTACTCCAATGGTTTACCTCCTTTTGAGAGTGAAAAGGCATAAATATGCTTTGTTTCCTGTCTGAATTTGCTAAGTTTCAACTTTTACTCATGGACCTTGTTGTAATTTTTACTGCTACAATAGATGTGTAAACTTATTTCAGCCTGTTCAAGCTTTTAAGGCTTGGGGTTTTTTTACCCTTACAGATAATTAGCATCTGTTCAGCTACCAATGTAGTCAAAAGGGCACCTCCTATAGCAAGTATCTCCACAGAATGCTTTTGTAAATTCATGGTGCTGCACTTTTAAGATGTCGTAAGTAACTCATATTGTTGTAAGTACACTAAAGATCTTGATACAGCAGATCTGATTCTAGGTCCTAGGGATTTTGCCCCAACTTCTTTCCACCCACTTTTAATTTATATGTATGCTGCCCCATATAATCATAGGACAAACTCATCCATATTTTACTTTGGTTTAATACAAAAGACAGTCAATTTGCTGATTACAAAGGCTTTTCAGCCCAATGGAAAAGTGTAACAGAAAAGCCAGATTCCTGCAAGCCTTTAAAGCCTTCCTAAACATATTCAAGTTTAACACATTAGATAAGGAGAATAGTAATATTAGCATAGTTTAGATTGAAAGTTAATAAAAGGGAAATCAAATGGATTTTTCCTTTCATCTAAACTATGAATCACTTCTACACCGATATGTCCTTTCAAACCCGTTCAGTGGACAGGTAACATAATCTATTAGCTTATACCTGCTCATTTATAAAACTAATAGGCATTGCTGTGTTGTGTGTTTCCAATAAACCAGTTTACATACTGCACCATCAATTTCTCAGAAGTTTCCCACTATTTTCAATGTGAGATATGCAGCTTTGTTAAACTTCTTAGATGAAACCTTGTCTTTACCGTAAACTTTGCAAATCAGTGTGAGACAGGTTTTAGAGAGAGTTTCCCTGCATCAAGCAGACTGATGGTGTCTCCATACTGAACATCCCAGTAGAGAGGGAAAAGGTTTGGTTTCTTCCCCATTCACTGGGACTGTAGATACTATTGTAGACACAGTGATCACCTCAATCTCAAATTGCAAGTATGCTGGTAGAAAATTAAATCAGAGCCTAAGCACTTTAACTTGCAAGGGGAGAAACAATTGTATGACAACTTGTTGTAGCAATTAACTCTTTAAAATGGACCACAGTTGTAATAGAAAGGGATTGGCAAAAATATAAAGCATGATTTAAACTGAGCTGTATGACTGTAAAAAGAACAATCTTCTGAAAGAAACTAAAAAATATGATTTCACCAAAAAGCAGTTTCTCTTTGGCCTCCAGAAGAAAGCACAAACTCAGGAAGAGAAAGGTGTCATTTATATATGTAAATCCTGATGAAATAAGGATTTCCTTGCAGATGTGGCTTTTAAGAACATCAGAATAATACCATTCATTTTAAAATTGTGAATGTGAGGAAAACTCACAGCCCTCACAAAATGTTTACAGACTCATAATGTTGAAGTATCTAAAGCTAGCACCTTTTCTGATGGAAACATGCTCAGAAGCAGTTCTCCCTTAGAGAAGTAAAACTGTGATTTTGCATTGTAATGGTCCAAATCAGGCTATGGATGTTATATTTTGCTAAAAGAATGGAATAACTAGGAAACAACATTGTTTCTTTAGGACTGGCTTACCTGAGCCACATATGATCATGTCCTGGAGGAATTTGTTTCATTACAGGTGGTTACTGTCCTCAGGATAATAAAATGTAACAGCCCTGACCAGTCTCTTCTGGGGCCTCCTGCAACCCTCCCTCATGCCAGGGGTTGGGGGCTGCTCCCCACTGCTCCCTGGCCAGCCCTGCTCACTCCTGGGCTGGCAAAGCCCCTGCCCTGCCAGCCCCTGGGGGATCATCCCCCATGGCCCAGGTCCCCAGGCAGCCCCATCCCCCGCAGCACCCTGGCAGAGCCAGGCTGCAGAAGTACATCTCCTATACTTTGTTCAAGTTTCTGCCTTGAAGGCTTAATGATTCTACTCTTTTCTGCTCATCTGTCTCTTCTGTAATAACTTATTAAGGCATTGGCTGCTTTTAAGAAGATTTTGAAAAAAAAATAGGTTTTCCACAGACATCAGGAAGATGAGCAGCTGTTCTGGAGGAAGGGGGAGAGACACCATCTGACAACCTCATGGGGGCAGAGGGATTCCACTGGTGAAGTGTTCAACTTGGCTGCAGCCAGCTGTCCTGGCACCACATGTGTAGCTGACACAGTCCATGTTGTGTCCTGCCTAGTGAACAGGTCATCCAGGAAAATCCAGGTTTGTCTTGGGCAAGGATCACAGCACACAGGCTGTGGAAAAGAAAGGGGTTTTGTTTTGTATCTTTTTGTTTTGTTTCTTTTTGTTTGGTTTGGTTTGGTTTGTATAAGCAGTGTAACCAAACTGCTTGAAATAAGCAGCCAGCATCTCTTCAAGATTCTGTATGCTTGTAACTGTCTTAGGGCACATTACAGAATATATGCAGGAAGTCTAGAAGTTGTCTCTCAGACTCCAACATTTTATCTCTTACCATCACCTCTCCTTGATCAAAATGCTTCAAGAGCCAGCAAACATCACACATTGGTATAGACTGAAAAGAGTCAAAACTGGGGTTGGGTTTAGGCCTTCAAAAGAGCCAGCTGACTCCAAAAACCACCTGAGAACGAAGTCTTAGGATTCAGTTTTCCTTAGGGCCTTTAGGATCCCTCCTGAAAGGGGATTTCTCAGCTCCTGAGAGAGAAAAGGTAACAGTGAAAGTTATATGAAGACAGAGCAGCATATGGCTGTGGAAAGGACAGTATTACATAGCAACCTGAAAGCACAAGAAGCCAATAAATATCTCCCAAGTATGTGAATAGTACAGATAATTATGGAGGAGGAGCATTCTTACATAGACTTGAGCTTACCTATGGCAACAGGATCACAAAAAGGACCATGAAAAGCAGCCACTGCCATTCAGCCACCTCTCAGAGAAATGAGTCCAATTACCAGCTCTCATAAAGCAGACAACTATCACCACTAAGCAGGAAGGACTGCAGTTGAGTATTTTATCCAGCCTGAAAACTAGTAAATCATGCTGCTTTATCCTAGCTTTTTGTTGTGCTATTGCTGTTTTATAACTCCACATCCTAGTTCCTGTGTTTTAATTGTAAGAGCTCATAGACTATTACAGCCCCCAAAGCAACTTTTTTCCTCAGCCGAGCTTTCTCAGAATTGACTCATGCTGGAAACTGTATTTTATATAGTTTCATATACTGCTTGGGAAGCTAAAACTATAATTAACTTTGGTAATTAGAGTTAGAATATTGCAATAACTCTTCTCCCAGAACTACATTTACCATGAAGTTATTAATCTTTGGAGCCTATTCTTGCATAAGCTAATTAATATGTTGACAACATAGCAATGCTCCGTAAATAGTCTTAAAAAATGAACCCCCCGAACACTGCAGTCACAAGGATTCATGAACAACATCCTGGACATCAGGTTTTAATAATGGCAGACACTGCATTTGAAATTTTTATATGAATACTAATAAGCTAAGGGCCAGGTTCAGTCCTCAGCGGAGTAATGGGGGGAAGAACCTGCCAGTAAAGCTTTTAACTTTATTACTTGCAGTCATATACTATTGAGGCTGTGCAGGTTTACAAGAGAGGAGATTTTGATATGTTTTCATAGCGTTGTTCCACCACCTCATGGGTTTCCACATGAACAGCCCAGTGCTAACTCCCATCTGTTCCAACAACAGTCCTATGCTGCAGCTGTAAAGAAAGGCTGTTCAGAAAGCCCTTGGCAGAAGCTGAGCTCTGCTGACACTCTGGTGCCAACTGGATTGTCATCCTGGACTGAAGGAGGAGCAAAACAAAGCCAATGCTGAAGGGTTTCAGAAGTTTCTAGGAGGAACGCACAAATATCTTTGGTTGAGTTGTTTCAAAATTTAAACGGGGCTGGAATTTTGAGCCAAAATCCATTTACAGCTTTATGAAAGTTGTGTTTAGAAGAAAAAGCCTTCCTTTGCAGAATATTTTTATACAAACTTTATGTTTTACCAGAGTTTCTAAGATTCAGAACAGCCAGCTTTAAACATGTCACAGTCCAGACAGAAGACTTTCCAGCACAGTATGGAGCCATCATAATCCAGACCACTTCAACACTTCCTAACTCTGACATCTCTTTTTTGTGTTTGATTTTTTTTTTTTGTTTTTCCAGAGACATTTTTTTTTCCTAGACTCAAGGTCCCACAGTCAACAGGGAACAGAAATATACCCTATCTTTTTTTTTGCTACTTACTCAAGCTTGGCATTTTCTATAATAAATAAAGAAATAAAACCAATTTAATAAAGGAAAAAAGAAAAAAAGATGATGAAAATACCAAGCAGTTATTCATTGCAAGTTAAGAAGTGGTCTGGGTAGCATGGTTCACACATTATCACATTACGTGACAGGAATCCTCTGCCTCTTTCCCTTCTTATCCACACTTTGTATTTGTTAGAGTTGTGAGAAACTGCAGGGAAAAAGTGATCCTTTCTAGAATCTGAACAGAAACTTACAAACTACTGTTTGGGTTTCAGGTGAAAATGACATCTAGATTTTGAGTAGGAAGTTTGAGAAATAGGAAAATAAAAAAAAATTAAAGGCACCATTAGCAGAAGCGGTAGAGATTTTATCTGCATACTTAAACAGCTTTAAATCTTCAGCATGTTCTCAGAAAATAATTTGTATTAATTTAAAGAAATCTGTTTAAATTTTAAAATTTGTTAAAATTGGTGGCCCACCTTTATTCAGACAGGCTGGTCTTTATGCTAAACCCATTCTTTGAAAAGAAAAGTATGACAGGGGTTCAAGGCTTCCTACAGGATTAGGAAAAAACATATTTGTTCTGAAGATGAACCAGATGGAGGCTGTGCCTGGCTGAGATGAGAATACGAACCTGGAGAGTTGGTCTTGCTCCTGGTGCCAAAACTGCCACAGGAGCATTGGAGGGGACATGGCAGCATTGCAGGCTGCCAGGTGAGCCATTATGTCATTGGCAGTTTCTGCTCAGCACACTCCGTTCATCCCACTCACAGCCTGGCTTTGCAAGGCTTTGGCATAAGAAATACAGTTAGAGAACCACGACCGTTTTGTTACCTATCTTAGGAACATTTGACTGCCTATTTTACTTGTGTCTGGAGCCATCTGTGGTCTTCTGCTTTCCATGAGTCAGGTCTTGAAAGGGATAAAACTGCACAGGACAAAGGTCTGAGTGCCAGTAGCTAGCGATGTCCTGACAGCACACCATCTGGGGGGAAAATGTGTATATTTGGAAAGAAAACAATTTGCAGATTGTGTATTTCACTTCTATATATAAAAAAGGAAGCAGCATTGTTCAGCTTGAAATTGCTTTTCTAAGCTACCTCTAGTACTTGAAAAAATGTACTAAGCAGTCAGAGAGCTAAAATCTATTCAATCTTCTTTCTGTCAGTGTTTCATGTCCTTAACTGAATACCTACATGTAGATAGAAAGACACACACATATATATGTATGTATAGTATCTCTTTTAAGAACATTTCTGATATTTTGATTTTTGGGGGCTGGAAAACCCTGGGGATAACCATATGTGCATATAGATAAGCCATTAGTACCAGCACTTTTTTTTCGGAAAGCCAGGATTAATGTGCCATTTATGAAAGAGGTATCATTGCCAGATGGTTAGATATTCATTTGATCTTTCAAAATTTAAAAAGTGCTTCCCTGTAAGTCAACCCTGCCAGTGAAAGTTATACATCCCTAATTTCCATTTTCCCACAGCACTCACCTGCCAAAATATTTATTAGATCTGGGTTGGGTGGGTGGATGGTATTTTCCCTGCAAGATGTGTCTTCTGAATTTCACTTTGAACTCTATCTGTCAAAGAACCTACTTATATTTAGTGATGTGTCATGCTGAAGCCACTATTCAGACAATGTGTAATGCTGCATTTAAATGTAGTTAATTTTAGGCTTTCCATCTCACGTCCCTCCTTAGATGCCTGTCATAGATGATTGTCTCTTTTAATACAGCCTCTGGAGTGTATTGGGTTTTGTTATTATATTGGTTGCTTTTTTAATATGATGGAATAGACATCACAGAAAAAATAATAATCAGACTTATTTAAATACCAACTTCAGGAGAATAAAACTTATAGGTTATTTTGAAAGTGAAAATACTTTAAAAAAAATATTTCCACTAAATATACTACTTCATTTTTCTCCCTTAAAAATCAGTTTTCTCAAAACAGTATAAAACCCATGCAAATTAGAAAGTACTCACAAATTTACTAATAGCCTCGAACATGTATGTTTTTGCCAATGAAAGTTTTGTCCCTGAAACTCCTTCTAATCTCAAGAAATGTCGTCATACAAATACTATTCCTGAAATCACTTATGCAAAGCCTTATTCACCTATACCAGGAAATTCCACAGTAAGTACAAGAAAAACAAAATCTGGAGTGGAAGGGGGAGTACCCTAAATGGTTCAAGTGAAATTTTATCTGTTTGTATGAGTGTGATATGAAATCAGGCATCCTTTCATTGTTAGCAAAAGTTTTCAAGTGACAAACCTTAAAAGCTAGTCAGAAATGATTGTAATAACCTCATGACTGCACAGTCCAGACTGTGCTTTATTTGGTCAAATTTTTCGAGGCAGTTGATGTTAATTTGAACTGAGTCTGAGAACCTCAATTTTCCATGCAAGTGACATATTATTCTGATGGCACAGAACCAACAACAATTTCATGCACTCTGAGCATCTTCAGAAACTATTAACTATGTGTCACACCAGTAATAGAACTGGCCAAAAATTAGCACAAGACACATTTGTTTTGCTTTCTTTTATTATTTTTCTCATTTCCATCAAACCTGCTTAAAGCAAAGACCTTCAGAGAAAGTGATACCCTTTTCTCCACAATTAGCACCAGCAGTTGTGGTCAAACGAGACATCAGTTTCATCAAGCAGCTACAGAAAACTTCAGAAATACAAAGTGTTGGGACAGGATATGATACAAACCACCATTTTTGGACTAAACTAGAAAGTTCCTGATAAGCTCCAGTAATCAGCTGATAACAAGAGAAAAATTTTTAGGTAGATGCATATATTAGTGTTACCAGTACAGCAGAGCAATAGTCAGCCTCATTATACCACCTGAAAAAGATCTCCATTTATAGTCCACATAGTTTGGTAGCTTTAGGAAATAATATTATGCACATTTGGAGAATTCTTTGTTTACAGAGCATGTAACATTAAAACAAACATTAAAGAAACAAACCAAACACTAAAACCAAAACAAAACAACCTCCCACACAACATATGAGTTGTAGTGGACAGCTTGGGACACGTGGAATTACTTGTCATTTAATATTTTGTTGAATAGCGGTTTTCCCTCTTTGAGCCACTGGTGTCTGTGCATGGTTAAAGCATTGCCATTCATGTGTTTTTTTCAGGAGTGCATGCAAATGAAGATTATATTGAGATTTGATAATTGTTCAAGTTCTGCAAGTAGGACCTGTCGTGGGCAAAAGCTGTATTGTGCCACTGTGGGCACAACCTGTAAGAGTTGACATCATGACACTGAAAAAGTTGTCATATAGAGGCATCCATGATCCTTTGCCACAATAATGTGAAATAAATTTAAGGGAGAGAAAGTAAAAATAAGAATTTCCAAAATATTTCTTATGGAGAAGCTGCATCTATTCTTAGCATCTGTATCTATTCTTTAAAATGATCTTCAATAAAGCTGTGCAATAAGTAATTCATACTCACTCTCCACTCAGATATTTCCTAAAATCTCACATTTCAATGTCAGTTGTAGTATCATGGATAGCGGTTATCCAAGTCTGAAACAGTAAATCAAACTGTTATAATTCACTGTGTAGATACCTTGCAAAGATGAGCATAGATGTTCCATTTCTTCAGTTAATAGAAATTAACTATCTGGATCTTCCAGGCAGTTGGCTGTCTCATCCCAAGCTAAGGGAAAGAAAAGGGATAGGAAGGAACTATATCAAAATAAAAATGCTCAAAAGAATGCAGAATTCACTCTGATATTCTCCTGACATGCCTTAAGTCCAAAGACAGATTGCAGAGAATATGTAAAGACCGAAATTCTGGGATCTTCTTGCATGCAAATTTTTAAGGCATGCGAAGAGACCACTTGCAATGAATCACAGAAAGTCACAGCTGAAATTCTACAGTAAGGCTATTACAAAGCCATAGCCACTATTTTGCTATCCCATTTTTAATTCTGAATAATCTGATCTGTGGAAAGTCTTGCTTTCGCAGAAAAACTTTGGGCAATGCCTCATCCACCTTAAGTACATTCAAACAAGCCTATGCTGTGCACAAGTACTACAGTAACGCACAGTAGGTAATGCATGAACTCTTTTTCAGTTCTAGCCTAAGGGGTTGAAAGAAAACTGGACACTGTCTAAATAATGCAAGGTTTCTTGGCATAAGAAAATTGACATTTTTCACATCTTAAAGCAGTCATAATTTCTGCTGAGCATTACCTGGTATACTGGAGTTCCTTATCTATGCATAATTCAGACTAGCCATAAAGACACTAGATAAGGAGTTAAAGCTGTGCATAATCTAAAGCCAGGGAGTCTGAAATTGTGAAGTTTCATACACACACCTGAAGTTCAGATTAGGAGCTTGAGTGCTGTTGCTGATCCTCTAAACACAGATCTAGCCCAATATGCTGGCACACGTTAAATAATGACACCATCTTCACCCTTGTTCCCTCTTTCCACTGATGTTGCACTGAAATACTGCTGCCTGTCCGCAACCTTCTGATATGACCCTGCCACCACCCATAGCCCGCTCTGAAGCAGACCTGTTCTTCTCAAGGTCAGAGCAGGGGGCTGTGCTGCCACTCAGGGCTGATTTCAGTGATTCTGGAAGAAAGCCGTATCTCTGCTTGGAAAAAAAAGACGCTGCCTGAAGACACAACTCTCCTCACATTTTCTGTCCGCTTTCCTTTCCTGCACACAGAAACAGGCTGGTAACTTGGATATCCCTGGCCTTTCACTGAAGTTGAACAGCCACTGTTAGGCCACAGCCTGGGGATAGTTGTGTGACAGCATCTCAGAGCATATGGGGAGATCTGAAATGCAGAAAATCACATGAAGGATGAATGCGTAAGAATAGAAAGCACTAGAGGAGATTAAAATAATGCTAATAAAGGCCATGACCTTCTAAGAAATCTGCTCATGACCATTAAAGAGCTGAACTCTTACATGGCAGAATGTAAAATACTATTTTTAAAAATACCAGACAAAAATAGCAGTACCAGATTCCTTTCTCACAGAAAGTCACTGAACTGCTACCTAGAAGTAATAGGTAAAATAGCTCCCTGGAACCAGGAACAGCACTACCCAAAGCATAAAATCCCCTGAGATCAGTCTCCCATCTGGCAGCCTAAGCTCAATTGCATGCAAATTTGTAAAGAACAGACATAATCCAGGTTTTCTGGGCTCAGAAGAAAAAATGTCCTGATCACCTGTGGATCATCAGACTAGAACTGAGATACTTGCCCATTCCTGCAAGATATTCTAATATTGTAAAAGCAGATGCAAAGCACAAGCTTTATTGATACTCATTCTGTCCTCATCCTCATTTACGAGAAGTATATGTACATATATAAGCTTATACATAAAAAAATGTGCCTATACACATGTATATACATACTCGCAAAAACACACTAAACACACAAACATATGTTAAAATATGATCCTTAGTCTTACAACACTGTCATATAGAAATGGATCAGCTTTACAGAGGTCATCAGCCACCACTTTGTTGATTCAACACAACCACCCTTCCCATCAAAGTAGTTCCTACCCATTCCTCCAGTAACTCAAAGCCATTGCCACCCAGCAACCTATTCTCCACATCACCTCTGCAGTATCAAGAAAGAGTAACTTCATTTTGCAAATAAAAGATGAGAAAGGTTAACCTTAACAGGGACTCTGTGTCAAAAAGAGTACTACAATGAAGCCTTCCTCTTCCTAGAGCAAAGTCCTAATGATCAAGTCATCATGCAGAAAAGAAGTCATCTGAAGTAATTTTAAATACCTAGGTGATAAGGAAGTTTATGTATGACCCACAGAAAGATGAAAGGATGAGACAAGGTTTAACAATTAAAGTCCATGTCCCTTTCAAGGAATACCTTCTCCTACTTTCTCTGCATTTGCATGCAATAGAGAAGGGATTTTGCCAAGAGTTTTTAAATGGAAATGTGAATTCATGCTTAACAGCACAGCAAAACCACCGAACCTCAGGCACTAGTTCATTCTTTAATAAGCATTCTAGCACAAAAGTCCACCCCATGTACACTAATCTCCAACTGCCTGTTAAGATTAGTTTCTAAATTGCTCCCTGTTTTTAAGACAGTGAACATTTCAGTATCAGTTCATATAGAAAATGTTCCAAGCATACCACAAAGCATAGTCAGCTCAAGTTTTCTCAACTGCAAAGGCAAATCCAGTTTTGTTACCAAAAAGGTGAAAGCCTGAGAACAGGGCAAGCTTTCAGAACAAGAGAAGAGAGAGGCTGAATTCAGAAGCAAGCTTTTGTTCTTGTTACCATGGCAGGGATGGAGAGGTCCTCTCTCAAAATTTCAGAGGTAACAAGAAACAGCTTTATTGCAGGAGTATTTTCAGTGCATACAAGTGTTAGACTAAACTGTTCCTTTATCTGTTCATTACACTTCCCTCCAGGAGCAGACGGATTGCAAGTCAGTGCTATCATATCAACAGGCAGCAATTAAAGGCAGAATTAAAAGCTCATAAAGAAGTCTTAGGACAATAAACTGAAGGAAGTACATGTATTATCATACAGAAGTCAGCCCTAATCAAATGGAGAATCTGGACAGGCTTTCTCTGTTGTAGATGTGTCCCAGGCCTTTGACTATTGCTGTATGGCAGAGAAACTCACATATTTTCATAGCAATACAACTGCCTTAGACCACTGAAAACCAGCAACTGCCCATTTCCACCTTATTTTGCTTGTGCCAATAGATGAAAAATAGTTGCAAACAATTCTTTTAGAATGTGTTCACTGGAGGAATTTCCCCATACTTTGTGAGATTAGGAAGATCTTAAAAGGAACAGTTTTCATGCAGAGAGAAAACAGTTCACTCAGAAGCCTGGGGAACGTCTTGGAAGGTAAATATTACACACCACTTGAAGCATCAGCAGTTCAGGCTGATGATATATGGAGTTCTTAATAAAACAATCAGAATTCATATAGACAGATTATTGGAAATTATATGCAGAAGTCATGCTGGACTAGTAAAAAACAAAGACTAAGTTGGGAGAAGATAAAAACAGTGGTGGTAGTTTCCTAAGACAGAGTAAAAGTAATATGCACCACCTTGCGCAGTGCAGATAAGTACAGAAGACAGTTTTTTGCCAAAATGGCTTAAACGGGCAATCTTTCTTCCCTAAAAAGTTAAATCTTAGAGTCAGTAGCAACAAAAAAAAAAGAACAAGGAGACTTGCAATGCTAGTCCCAAGTCTGCCAACAATCAGCTGCAAGCATCCTTACTGCAATCAGTTTGCTTGGAAGTAGTTCCTGGTGTTTTTTTCAAGGTCTTTAGGCAAAAGTCTAACTCATTGAGGTGTTCACATTGCACTGAAAGTTATTTTTCCCAGTCTCTGTTGTGGCCCCTTGGCACTGTTTAATGCAATCATATATGCCTGAGTTCATATTTGACATTAACAAACAACTACCAAAAAAATAAGTAACACCAGTGCTACACATATCATGTATGAAATGTTGACACAGAAGTTAGTCCAGTTCCTGAGACAAATATAAAAAGTGAGCAGTGTAATAATGCTATTTTCTCTCCTCCTTCCTTAGACTAAAACTCAATGGAGGTAGGAAGTAATTTTTAAATGCCATTTTTAGAGACAGCCTCTTTGGAGACGCTCAGTTGCAGAACCATTTCAGAAAGATAAGTAAAAACCAGTTTTATCAGTTATGCATCTCTGTTATTATGTATCTCTATGTCCTGGTTTCAGCTGGGATAGAGTTAATTTTTTTTCTAGTAGCTGGTATAGCGTTATGTTTTGGATTCAGTATAAGAATGTTGCTCACACACTGATGTTTTCAGTTGTTGCTAAGTAGTGGTTAGACTAAGTCAAGGATTTTTCAGCTTCCCATGCCCAGCCAGCAAGAAGGCTGGAGGGGCACAAGAAGATGGGAGGGGACACAGCCAGGACAGTTGACCCAAACTGGCCAAAGGGGTATTCCATACCATGTGACATCATGCCCAGTATATAAACTGGGGGGAGTTGGCCTGGGGCGGGCGGGGGTAGATCGCTGCTCCGGAACTAACTGGGCATCGGTCAGTGATTGGTGAGCAATTGCATTGTGCATCATTTGTTTTGTATATTCCAATCCTTTTATTATTATTGTTGTAATTTTATTATTGTTACTATAGTTATTTTTAGTTTCTTCCTTTCTGTTCTATTAAACTGTTCTTATCTCAAGCCACCAGTTTTACCTTTTTTTTTCCAATTCTCTCCCCCATCCCACTGGGTGGGGGCATAGTGAGTGAGCAGCTGCATGGTGCTTAGTTGCTGGCCGGACTAAATCATGACACTCTAACACGTTAAATCAAGAGCTATGAGAGTCCTCAAAACATAAAATGAAATAAAGGTATTACCATTACTGATTACCATTAACTGCTTAATATTATTCTATCCAGTAAGAGCGCAAAGCAAGCAGCTGTGGTGACAGCTACTGGTATGTGCATTCAGTTTATATGAGTTTCTCCCTCCACAAACGTGCACACACACATGACAGACACAAACATAGACACATACTTCTTTGATATTCATTACAACTTGGAAAAAGAAAAACAAGCAGATGACTCATAGTCCTTCAGGACATATCAACTGCTGGATGGGGATAGTTTACTAAAAAATAGAACAGCTTAGCTGATAAATCACTTCTACTGGAACATTTCCTAGTGAACATTTTGCTCCAGCAGAATTAGTACTCCAGGAAACGTATACATAGTCATTCTTTGGTCTGGACAACATACTAGGATTTTTCACAAAACACTCAAGAACCATATATAAGTTGTTTGCAAGAGAGAGACTGTAGAAAAAAGACACATCATGTGCTCAGTCAGGTTAAGTACTTCCTGCTCACTTCATTGAATGTACTGTCTGGAGACTTAGGTATATCAGAATCAAAGTCTCCACTTACTAATTTGAACATGTTCCTGAAATCACATTAACGTTATACCAAGCGGACAGCATGGCAAGCAAATAGGTCATGTTATAGTTAAAAGTTGGGGATCATTTCAGCAGTACTGAATGTACAAAGATAAAAAGCACCACTTCTTCCCAAATTGATTTATGATGTAGAAGCAAAATGGCAGTATGAAACATTCAAGTGAAACAAACTAGAAAAATGTACAGATTTAGTAATCAATTTCTCAGTTTATGCAACTGAGAATCTAGAAGATGTTATGTAGACTGGTATCTACTTTGCCTGTCTCACTCAGAATTAAATACAAGCCTGGCAAAAAGCTGCTCACAACTCCTGCCAAAATTCAGATATTGTGGGAATATAAAAGTGGAATTTGAGGAGGTTTGGGTCAGAAAGTGAGATATCAATAGATCTGTAAATTACATAGTATCAGAAGGAACAGAGCAAGAGTTTCCCTTATAACAGCATATGACTCACATGCTTATATGCACCGTCTTACTTGAGGCAGTAAGTAATGTACTATTCAGATGAGAAGATGTGGTTTTGAATTCATTCAGACAGGGGAAATTAGTTGTTATATCCTTTTTTTGGTGTTAGCTCTGTATCTTTTCCTTGCAATAGTTTTAGCTGTGAAACATTTTACCTCTGACCATTGTCAGGCTGCACATCTCACTTCTTTGAACATTGGGGATGAGACAGTTTCTTTTTCCGGAAGACTTTCAGCTGTTCTGAAAAGTACCCTGTTGCAATCAGGAGGAAATATAATGCAGGGAGGAAAGGAAAGGTGATCATTTTGTAATTTTTCTTCGTTCTCTTTTTTTCCTTTGTTCACCTACTTACAAAGTAAAAGCAACTCAGACTGAAAACACCCCCCTTATGATTTCAGAAGGAATGTCATGAAAATGGCAAACTAAGATCCAGTTACTACAGGCACTAACTAGCCTTCACTGAACTATTCCCAGTGATGATTTTAAGTCCATGGATAAATTCTTGCAATAACTCTCTGCTTCTAGTTTGCAGAAGAGGTCTCCTAAGTGTAAATATGTATCCATAATGCACATTATGCTACTGCCAGTTGCTAAATGATACTACTTTTGGAATTGCATTCACTCCTCTATATGTTTTCTCTACTTTGGGAAGATACATGCTTTTGGAAAATCCCAGTCTCATGTAATTCAAGATCACTTGTAGTCACCGTATGACTTCTTTGTCCTCACAAACTACTTCATAAATATGCACCAACAAAAGCAATAAAGCTACTTCAAAATGATATACAGACTTGTTTTAATTGAAGTATTCTCATAAACAAAGCTTCACTTACACAAATCTTCTGAACAAAGAGCTTCAATGTTAATTGTAGCATGACATGCAAGAATAGTGGACAGATGAAAAGAGACAAATTAAAACAGAGGTTCAACATGATAAACTATTCTATTAAGTCCTGTCATGAATCATGACCTTAACCTTTTTGAAAAATTTAATGCCAACATGGGACTGAATATAAATATTTTACACCACTGTGAATCTGAACTTCAAAATGAATTAGAGTTTTTCAGAATGTCTTGAAGTATTTTCTTCCGTTTCAGAATAAGCAGCAAACTTCAGATGAGAATCTGGAAAAATAACTGGTTTGTATCCAGGAGAGAAATAAAAGAACTGGATTCCCTGTACATGTGTATAGCTTCTGGCATCCCTCTTCAGCAAAGGGGCAAATGTCAACCTTGATCCCTTCAGGGCATGATTTAAAAATTCAGGCCCAAACTCACGAAATAGATCACCAGAAACTTTTCTTTGTCCACCACAGGCTACAACAATATATATGTATAACAGCTTTTATATACAGTTCAGATTACTTTGAAGCTATGGGCAAAGATGAGTTTTGAAAGTAGGAGTGGCACATGAAGAGGTCATGGTCTTCCTTCAGTTGTTTATAACTGTGAGAAACCATTGTTTTTTCAGATCAATACATTCAATGGCTTATAAGTGTACTTTCTAACCCATTTAAGTAAAAATTAATATCATTTGCAAAGCTAAAACAGTTCAAACTGAACTGAACAGTTCAAACCAAACAGGTACATCTAACTAAATACATACTCAGGAATGTGGGTAAAAGCAGTTCACCCAGCATAGCTGAGAGCATAGTAACTTTCAGCAAGAATGGATATTTGGGGACATAATCTCTTCACTGGAAAAGAATGTCTGACTCCACCTTAAACATAACTTAAGTGGGAGATGAAGCAGAAAGTCTGTCAGACTACCTCCAAATTGATTTTCCTGCTAAGCCTGTGGTAGTACATCCCTCCCCCCCAGCCCTCCATCCCGCCAGCAGGAAACAAAACTTCTCCAGGCAGGGAGAAGGGGAAGGAAACCCTGGAGGCTGCAGGTTGAAATTTGAACTGGCCAATCGAGATGCGCCAGGTACCCCGAGGTGACCCTCCTGCCCAACAGGGATTAAATGACCACAGGTCAGATTCGACAGGGGTATAAACGGGGTCCCGCCGGAGGACACGTTGGAGTCAGTCCTCCTGGGAGCAGCGGGTCTGCAGTCGGGGACTCCCCCTCGGGTTGGGTCACCGCCCGAGGTAACTCCTCGAGGGAGAGAGCCCTCAGCTTGTAGGTGAGTGATACGGGCGTTTTGAGCCATCACTTTAAATCTTGGGGATTCTTAAGTCGGCTGTGTAGTATTGATTCTCTTTACATCATTGAGCCTGTGGTTTTATAAAATGTTACCGGACTTCTAACTAACTTTTGCTGAAGTATAAATCTGAGTTTTAACACCTATTGTTTTTAGTTAGTCGTGCATCCGTAACAGAGCCCACAGTAGAAACCCCTCAATTTTGCTGGACCACCTTTACCTCCTCAGTTGTCCTTTCACCCAAACCTCAAGGGGGAAAAAAAGGGAATTTAAATTCATAACAAGGGAAACTACAGAATAATGAAGAATTTTGCCCTCACTTATTATTAAAAGGCATTTATCAATAAGACTGGAAATGATTCTGATATAGAAAAGTATAGTCTGTGTACAAGTAGTCAGGTAAATAAGTTCTGTCAATTTCTATGGGAAGATGGGACTAGAAAGTAGGATAATTCCTCTAGTTTACTGACAGCAGGTAACCTGATATGAGCAGGAGATTGCAGGAAAAGTCGCTACTAAATATCTGCATGCTAAGTGGAAAATTCTCAGCTAGAATAAACTCTGAGAGTAATCCTAAGCAGAAATTTGCTCCCAGAGTTTTTATTCTCCACTGAACTTAAGCAAATTTGTGTTTGTGTGTGTGTGTGATGGAAGGGCATGCATTTCTTAAGTAAAAGATAACTTACAATGTACTTATTGCTTTGAAATGTCTGTAAAGTAACATGCTTAACAAAATCATGGTCACATAAGAGCCAAAAGACTTGCAGAAAACACTTTATTATTTAGAGATGCCTAGTGTCATTTTCCCAGGAATT
Source organism: Aquila chrysaetos chrysaetos (assembly GCF_900496995.4). Lineage (NCBI taxonomy): Eukaryota > Metazoa > Chordata > Aves > Accipitriformes > Accipitridae > Aquila > Aquila chrysaetos. Next base: position 8,862,131 of record NC_044030.1, on the reverse strand, counting down.
GTGTAGTTGTTTTATAACAATCTTTACCTATAAAATGTAATCCTGATGGTTAGAAGTGATGTGTTTTCTCCATAAAACCAAATTCTATACTGCTATAAGATGGTAAGGCCAGAATCTGACTTACTTGTTTATATTACTTTTATTATCAACAAGGAGAAAAAGGCATTCTCTTTGGAGATCTACATTTCAGTGCAATTAATTCAGCTTCTTTTTGAGGCTTGGCATTGTTGGAATAGATTTGATGATGTTCTTTGTGAGTACATTCAATCCTTTTTACTGATCCATTTCATATACTGGTGATAGCTTCTCAAAATCAAATGTCTTAATCAAAAATCCGTGTTTATTGTTAGATGGGTAGAAGACTAAAACCTCTCCTTTTTTTTTTCCCTGCTAATGCATATTTTATTGTTTGTGCATCATCTAATTGATTCTTTATTTGTTTTATTTAAGGATTTATGCAAGACAGGAAATAATATCCCCAAATCGCATTTAACAAAGGCTAGTTACTCAACTACTATTAATGTTGTATGTTCCCAAGAGATTTCTGGCACTTAGTAGAACTCTTCCTTGTGAAAAAGTGGTGGAAATGAACAAAGCTCTCTCAAGGAAACCTTGAGCCTTCCTTTGGAGTAAAAGATTTATGCCAAACTAGCTTGATCTCACAAAAAGATTTTCTCTCCTCTTCTTTACCCAGAACAGGGTTTAGAGCACACCCTGGCGAGAGGTGGTTTCAGAATTTTCTTCAAGTCAGTTTTGGACCACACATTTGTATGCTAGTGTTTTATATGTTGCTGAGGGCTCCAAACTTTTGGCTATTGGATGTGACTACAAAAGATAAAAACTGACTGAGCATAACAGACGCATCACTGATTTACAAAGTCTGACTTAGCTGCTTTATGCATTTAACTCCAGGTCAACAAACATAGCTTCATTTTCCTGAGAAGACATACACCTTCATCCAGATTAGAGCTAAGCACTAAAGCTCTTACTGACATGGACCTGAAGACCCAACATATTTAGGAGGAACAGTGGTCCACTCCTGCTTTTAATAAGCCCATTCAAAGTCACTTTTATTTCTTTATTCATTTTAGATCACTCTTCCTGAGGACTGCTGAGGCTCAGTGCTGTAGTGCATCATTCTAAATACTCTGTGGTCTAAGTGGATTTTCAGTGCTTGGACACTTTGCTCCAATGAAAATCATTAGAAGCTTATTCTCATTTTCAGCTAGACATTCTCATCATTAACTACCCAGTTAGGCTTTTGAAAACTCTATTTGACAGCTTACTGCATGCTTGGAAAGCTAATTTACTTAAAAATTTGCCTATTGGCCCTAATTTTCTTGATTTTTAGTCTTGGGAGAGAAATAAGCACAAAGTTCAAGAAAGATCAGGTACAGTCAAAGCTTCTTCCCTATATTAACATCCTTACTCAGTTTGGTACCTCATGCCACTCCTATTTCAGTGCTTCAGCATTATTCAAGAAATCCAGTGTAAATTAGATAAATCATATTGTGTTCCTCTCTGTTGTTCTGACCCCATATCCCATTAAGTTTAATCATAGAATCATAGAATCATTTAGGTTGGAAAGGACCTTTAAGATCATCGACTCCAACCATTAACCTAATACTGCCAAGTCCACCACTAAATCCTGTCCCTAATGGCCACTTCTACATGTCTTTTAAATACCTCCAGGGCTGGTGACTTAACCACTTCCCTGGGCAGCCTGTTCCAATGCTTGACAACCCTTTCAGTGAAGAAATTTTTCCTAATATCCAATCTAAACCTCCCCTGCCACAATGTAAGGCCATTTCCTCTTGTCTTATCACTAGTTACTTGATAAAAGAGAGCAGTACCCACCTCACTACAACCTCCTTTTGGGTAGTTGTAGAGAGTGATAAGGTCTCCCCTTAGCGTCCTTTTCTCCAGGCTAAACAGCCCCAGTTGCCTCAGCTGCTCCTCATAAGACTTGTGCCCCAGACCCCTCACCAACTTGGTTGCCCTTCTCTGGACACGCTCCAGCAACTCCATGTCTTTCTTGTAGTGAGGGGCCCAAAACTGAACACAGGACTCAAGGTGCGGCCTCACCAGTGCTGAGTACAGGGGGACAATCACTCCCCCAGTCCTGCTGACCACACTGTTTCTGATACAAGCTGTGGAATGATTGCTGGAGGTGACTTATTGATATGTCCCCCTCTTAAGGGGACATAAACCTCCAGGGTGGAATGTGGTGGATATACATGAAATCTGTTCCATAATAATTCCCTAAGCATAATAACCTGCAACCTTAGATGTTAGCAACACCAGGGGTGTGGGAGCAGCTAGGAACACCTGCCATTTGTTTTCAAGAGTGACTGTTAGAATTTGTTGTGCTGTATGTTTGCCAAGCCTTGAAGAACTAGTTTTACAAAGTCAGGTTGGAGGATGGCCTTGTGTAGGCCTGGGAAGATGTGGCTGAAGACAGTCATGAGTATGTGTATGAAATGTTTTTATCTTTAACTGTTCTGAGGACTGGCAAACATTCCAGCTGAGCCAGATATGCACTACTGTGTTAGTAGTATTGGCTGTATGCCGTTAGTTCTTTCTAGATCTTTGTTGAAACATATATAAGTTGGATTCTTTTGTGAAATAAAGGGAATCTCACACAGAGAGCGTGAGCATTTTATTCAGTCGCCGCAAGGGTGTGTGGATTGTCTGGCTCATCGTTCACAAACGAGTTTCACCATGTCTAGTGCCCACAGGCGACTCATGGGGGGGTTACAAAAGTGACCCAGCCTTGGATTGCCTTGAGGCCCTGTCTCTCTGCAGAGACGACTCACGGGGAGCTGTGTAGACAGCTTAGCCCTTGGATGTCTGATAAACCCTAAAGTAAACAGGGCAGTGGCTGCACCATTCAAAGAACTAAAACCTGAACTGAGCCTTGAAATCCCTTAACAAATAGCATGCCCTGAGTCTCAATCCAACCACTATCCAGTTGCTGAGGAAGCAAGGTATAAAAACAAACCCAAAACCTAGAGGGTTTCAGCTTACAACCTTGTGTATTCAAACAATCACAGACCAATGAAGGAAAGATAAGGGGAAACTCCACTCAGATATACATAAACCATTTAGGCATATATCATAATCCACTCAGACATAGTCATACACACCATTCCACAAGTCAGGGGATAAAAACTCTAAGATTCAGGTTGGAAATGGGGGGAGTCACTTCTCTAACTATGCAGTTGGCTTGCGAAGGAAACCCTTCCCCCCACCTTGATCGGGATGCTGGTCAAGGTAACTTCCCTGGGATTGAGATCCCTTACCTGGAGCGGTAAGTCAATATTGTTTATGCTTTAAGTTTGTAAATGTGTTTGTGGTTGTCTGTTAATTGCTTGTGGTTGTAATAATGTACTACTCTTGCCTTAAAAAATTGCAATAGTGCATTCCTCCATTGTATCTGTAAAACCTGCAATAGTGGCGTGTTAAGTCTGTAAGTAAAGTTCAAATAAGTCGTTTGCTTGAACCTTGCAGTTAAGTTCTTTTCCGTCACAAAGGGGAGCTTGGTATGCTGACTCTAAGACAAACAACACGGAGGGTGGAGCAGAGTGGAAACACCATGGCCAGGCTCTGTGATATCACCGCAGGGATGGGGAACTGGAACTAGTGGAACAAGAATGGAAGGTCCCTGCTTTGAGTCCACTGAATGGAGTTCTCTTAATGCTATTGCTTCTGATTTCTATCGTAAGTGCACAGTTCCGGAGTAGTGACATGCTAAATCATGTCCTCTGGGTGAACTTTGCTCATTATAATCTCATTATAATACCAAAACACATCTCCATCCCAAAAGCTACCCACCTCCAAGGTGCGACCACCCTTCACTGAGCACGCAGTCTGAATTTTCTCTAACATACACCTTTAAAAGTAAAGCAAGGAGGTTTCATACCAATCATAGTAAAGGTATGTATGAGTACAGTCACTCAAGCTCCACCTAAAAGAAGAAAATAGTATAAAAGGGTTTAAGAGAGGAGGAATGTTAGAGAAGATATGATCATAGACAAGTTGGGAGGACATTGTTGACTTCTGGGATCAGTCAATGTGCTGAACCTCTCTTCCCCCCATAGGGATCCCTATTGGGTGACATTCCAACACAGTTATACTGAGTGCTTCCCCAGGAAACTTAGAAATCTCTATAGAGTTTTTCCATAATTTAGAGCACTTGTAGTTAACCGTATTATTCATACTCTTGGTACTTGCACTTGCTTTGCAGACAGTGTATTTTTTACCACCAATCCAAAAGAACCTGTACTCCTGAACTTAATGAACTGTACTGTTCATTAAAATCTAACCATGTTAGTTCATTTAACGTGACCAAACTTCTTAAGTCTGACTGTGCTAATTTGTTGAATGCGACTAGGTTGAAAGTATATTATGTGATTTGTGCATCCGAATCATGTTAGTTCAATGTATATTGAATGCAACTGGACTTATAGTGTTAAATTGGGCATCACTCAGAATCTAAGCTTAGACACACCCAGCCCCTCTGATACCTGAGTATAAGCTGGAAAGCAAGGGGGGTTATTTTCAGCCAAACTTCTTTACCTTTTAATGCAACACAAGCCAGGATGCTATTGGCCTTCTTGGCCACCTGGGCACACTGCCAGCTCATATTCAACTGGCTGTCAACCAACACCTCCAGGTTCTTTTCCACCGGGCAGCTTTCCACTCACTCTTCCCCAAGCCTGTAGCATTGCATGGGGATGTTGTGAGCCAAGTGCAGGATCTGGCACTGAGTCTTGTTGAACCTCATACAGTTGGCCTCAGCCCATCAATCCAGCCTGACCAGATCCCTCTGCAGAGCCTTCCTACCCTCGAGCAGATCAACACTCCTGCCCAGCTTGGTGTCACCTGCAAACTTTACTGAGGGTGCACTTGATCCCCTTGTCCAGATCATTGATAAAGATATTAAACAGAACTGGCCCCAGTACTGAGCCCTGGGCAACACCACTTGTGACTGGCAACCAACTGGATTTCACTCCATTCACCACCACTCTTTGGGCCCAGCCATCCAACCAGTTTTTCACCCAGCAAAGATTACACCTTCCAAACCATAAGCAGCCAGTTTCTCCAGGAGAATGCTGTGGGAAATGGTGTCAAAGGCTTTACTAAAGTCTAGGTAGACAACATCCACAGTGTTTCCCTCATTCACTAAGTGAATAGAAGGAGATTGTCATAGAAGGAGATTGGGTTAGTCAAGTAGGAACTGCCTTTCATCAACCCATGCTGACTGGATGTGATCATGTTGTTGTCCTGTACATACCATGTGACAGCACTCAATATGATCCATAACCTTCCCTGGCACCGAGCTCAGACCGACAGGCCTGTAGTTCCCCAGATCCTCCTTCTGGCCCTTCCTGTAGATGGGCATCACATTTGCTAACCTCCAGTCCACTGGGACCTCCGTGGTTAGCCAGGACTGTTGATAAATGATTGAAAGTGGCTTGGTGAGCACCTCCTCCTGCTCCCTCAGTACCCTTGGGTGGATCCCATTCAGCCCCATAGACTTGTGTGTGTACGTGGTGTAGCAGGTCACTAACCATTTCCCTTTGAATTATGGGGGCTTCATTCTGCTCCCCATCCCTGTCTTTCAGCTCAGGGGTCTGGGTACCCGGAGGACAACTTGTCTTACTATTAAAGACTGAGGCAAAGAAGGCATTAAGTACCTCAGCCTTTTCCTCATCCTTTGTCACTATGTTTCCCCCCACATCCAATAAAGGATGGAGATTCTCCTTAGCCCTCCTTTTGTTGCTAATGTATTTATAGAAATATTTTTTATTGTCTTTTATGGCAGTAGCCAGATTAAGTTCTAGTTCAGCTTTGGCCCTTCTAATTTTCTCTCTGCATAACCTCACGACATCCTTATAGTCCTCCTGAGTTGCCTGCCCCTTCTTCCAAAGGTCATAAACTCTCTGCTTTTTTACTGAGTTCCAGCCAAAGCTCTCTGTTCAGCCAGGCTGGTCTTCTTCCCTGCCAGCTCGTCTTTTGGCACATGGGGATGGCCTGCTCCTGTGCCCTTAAGATTTCCTTCTTGAAGAATGTCTAGCCTTTCTGCACTCCTTTCCCCTTCAGGATGGCCTCCCAAGGGACTCTGTCAACCAGGCTCCTAACCAGGCCAAAGTCTGCTCTTCAGCAGCCCAAGGTAGCAGTTCTGCTGACCCCCCCTTCTTGCTTCTCTGAGAACTGAAAACTCTATCATTTTGTGATCACTATGCCCGAGACGGCCTCCAACCATCACATCACGCACAAGTCCTTCTGTGTTTGCAAACAACAGGTCCAGCAGGGTGCCTTCCTTAGTTGGCTCCCTCACCAGATGTGTCAGGAAGTTATCTATCTTAAACACACTCCAGGAACCTCCTGGACTCTTTCCTCTCCGCTGCATTGTATTTGCAGCAGATACCAGGTAAGTTGAAGTCCTCCATGAGAACAAGGGCTAGCAATTGTGAGACTTCTTCCAGCTGCTTATAGAATATTTTGTCTGCCTCCATCCTGGTTGGGCGGTCTGTAACAGACTCCTACCATGATATCTGCCTTGTTGGCCTTCCCCCTGATTGTTACCCGTAAACACTCAACACTATCATCACCTTATCGTCACTATGATATATAGTATTTACTAATAACGTTCTTCTTTGCAAACCCCCCCCCCTTTTTCATAATGTTTTCAAGGGTATTAAATCATATCTGTGTCATTTCAGCTGAGAATTACAGGCAGTTGCTGGACTGAAGTGGAGTCTCAAAATGTGGCAGAGGGGAGATTTAATCCTCCAGTAACTTACATGAAGTTCTCTCTGTCAGTACAAACCTTACATCATATCACAAGGTAAAAAAACAAACTACCTTTCAAGTTTGCTCAACAACAATATTTTACTTAGATACTTCATAAAACTTCCAGAAACAGACCCAAGGTAATAAATAAAAGACAGTACAGTTTGCCAGACTCAAAATAATGAAAAGCCGGTTTATTGACAACCAATTAGGTGGATTTCCTATATGGGTTTTCTCCCTGGAAACTTCTCTCCCCATCTCCATCTTTAACTCAGGCTCAACAGTGAAGGACATTTTGTTTCCCACCTGAGGCATTATAGAGACTGTGGGCAAGTCCCTGGTAGATGTTCAACAGAGAAGTTCTTGCTTAAACATTAATCTCAGTGATGGTCTCTCTGATACCTTTCTTTACATACCTTCTTCATTTTTCCCTCTACCAAAACCAGCTGGACTAACAAAAAAAAAGGCTTTTAAAAAATTCATTGAACTAGCAAGTTCAAAATATCACCTACAAGTATGCTCAAAACTCATAACCAAGCAGAACAAAACAAACCAAAATCCTGCTGTTTGCAAACTGCAGCTCCTTTCTGTTATTTGCATTACTGAAGTCTCTTGTGAGCAAGGAACCTCAGCACTGTAGCTCCAGATAAGGCACAAAATTAAGACCCATCCCTGTTACAGAAGGTTTACTGTATGAAGCTGGAATCCTACCAAGTTTGTAGTTGATACTTTTTCATATATAATAAAAGAAAATGTGCAGTATTGTATGAAAGAAACTGAATAAATAATGGAAATTACTCCTCCCATTCGCTAAAGGCTGGTTCTGTACTTCTTGCAGAAATAAGGTAAATGAATTTTTTTAGGGTTCCTCATGGCAATCCCTCGTCACAGCCTGTTTTCACTCTTTTACTAACTGCATAGTGTGAAAAAATTTTAAAAATTGTTACCTAATAAGCTGATATATTTCTGAAATTTATTCTGGTTTTATTGCACTAATCAGCAAGTCAAACAGATGGAGAAAATTTATTTTGAGACATATGTTTAATTAAAGTAACCAAGATTGTCATGGTTCATGACAAGTTGAATTCATAAGAGAAAAGACACTTAATTCCTCTAGGACCTTTTGGAAAGAATTAGATTTGAAGAGTTGAAGCAAAACAATCTGTTCATCAACAGAGTATATCCCAGTCTAAAAGGAGGCTGATCTGGAAAAGGCATAATTCAGAAACTCTTTTGCTCATTAGGGTGGGATTGAACCACTTCGAGAAGTTGTAGTCACCTGTTGTTTTTCATCTGTTTTTCCATCAGCTGAAATATGTTTTGATGTTTCTAACCTAGATTTAGTCTAGCTGAAAAAGTTAAAAAATTTTTCAGTTAACTGCAGCTCTATATGATAGTAAGTATGCATCACTCAACTCTGAATTCAACACTGCAAATTCCTGTTTAAAAATCATGAATTCACAATTTAAGGAAATTGGAAAAGCAACCTGAGTTGCTTGGTGTACATCTGGGATGTGCATGCTTAACTTCTTTTTTTAACCTGAAATATGAAAAACATAGAAACTTCACATTTTTTGTTTAAAATTCAAGTATTAATAATCCCAAAAGCTGTGGCTTTAGGAAAGTATTATCAGGCTCACAATACAGTCATGAGAGGTCACAACACTGAAACTAAATGTGGGTGCTCTCAACAGAAGCCAGTCGGGAAGCATATAGCTTCAAAGGCAGGCAGCATACCAGGGTGTTGCATTCTCAATGCTGTTAAGAAACAAAGAAACAAAACAAATTCTGACCAGTTTTTTTTACAATGTTTTGGTTTTTTCAGCAGAATTTGCTCAGTTAAATACCTCATGATTGATAAAATTAATCAAAAACATTTTAAAAACAAAAAAGTATCAGTAATATAAATAGCTGAATTCAGAGAGGGCCTTAATTATGCCACATAGTGGACAAGAACATCAGTCTTAAACTATTCCAATGCATTTGCAATATGCAATTATTAAATACTGGTAAAAATGAAATCCTTTACAATATTCCTAAACTGAAAGAGTTAACATATACACATGCAGAAGAAGGGCAAGGCTCTTGAACTGAAGTCAAGCTGAAACAACCTTTCAAAGAAAGTAGCATATGAAGCCATCTCCTGTATCTTCACAAGAAGAGACTAAGAGCACAGAAACTAAATCTCCATCCTGATCTTACTGGCAGCACTCATTTAACAAGTATGCAGCAGGTTTTCTATTTCAGTGCAAAGTTTTCATTCTAGTACTTCTTTTGTTATTATTCATGGCATTTCTGTCCTTTGCAACTGTAGCCTTTATAAAGCTGCATGGTAAAGAGTTCAATCAAAAAGTTCTGTGAAACCAACAGATTGTCCGGCACACAAAGTATTTACACTTCAAATGAACTGTCACAAATAAGTGTTTAGTTTTAATAAAGCATTTACTAAAGGCTAATAGCTAGCTGATAACATTGCATGTTTTGGTGAGCTGGAAAGAAAAGTGAATGTGGACAATCTACTCTTCATCTAGGAGTTACACAGGCAATAAAAATTTACAATCTTTTTAATATATTAAAACTTTATGGATTTAAGGTTAGCACTTGGAAATAAATGGATAATTATTCATTGAACAGGCCTCATAACAATGCTCACCAGGATTAAATCATACGCCATTAATACAGATGTGACACAGATAGAACAGGTCCAACAGAAAACTGAAAGTTGTTAGAACATTTCAGTTTTTTCAGTGTGTTTCAGTACTAGCAGAACAGATAAATGAACTTGAAAAGTTTGGAGGTTTTTGATATGGTTTATGAAGGTTGGTCCTGATAAAGTACATAGTGACTTGAACTTTTGCTGCTCTTCACTGTTATCAGTATTTCAGACTGTCCACATCACAAAGTGCAATCTCCTACGTCAGAAAATGACACTGGGTTATAACATTTATGATGATACTGACTAATCTGCTGATTGAAGACCTATGGTTTTCCAAAGGCTCTGTTTTCCCTGTTCCCACCTCATCAGTATCAAAACAGTAATCTTTTGGGTAAGAAAATAGTGGATGTATTTCCAGATATTCCACACTTTTAAATATCTTAAAAAAATAGCTTATCAGGCTATTGAGTTTTTTTGTGATAGGATTTGAGCTTTTTTTAGATTTTCCTGAGAGTACTACCTCTTGTGGTGATTAAGTTTCTCACTGCATATCAAACCTCTCAGTATAAATGATTCTTGCTCCAGTGAACTGGTGTTCCTATAATTTTATTAGATCATGTCCAGTTATTCCACGAGGAGATGAGTCTCTGAGTAGAAACTGAAAGCTGACTTTCCTTTATCTCTGAGATGTATAAAACCCCCAATTTACCAAAAGTACTCTATCTGTATTTATTTTTTCTTCCAGTGCCATTAAAGAATGGACAGAAATGTTTCAATTTTGTTAGTGAAATAAATAATTATGAAAAATAATGGTCTCTTGTGACTTTATTACTGAGAATTATTAATTTCACAGTGCTATTACAGTGCGTATATAAAATAATCCTGGAATATTCAAACAGCTTCTCAAGACAGATTCTAACACCCAGAAGTAGGATTAGAGCTTCTGAAAATTTGAGTTTCCTTTCTCTTGTTCCCCTATCACCTGTTTTCTTCAGAAAATGCTTTTCCAGTAAACCGAGAGGGGGAAAAAAAAAAAAAAGGAAAAAGAAGAGAAAAAAAAAGTTGTTCTCAGTATCCCACATACACATTTTACTTTGTATTTTTGTCCCTTTCCCTCCTCTTTCTTACAGTCTTTCCTCTAATCCACATGAAGGCAACTTGCTCTATTATGACTGATTCAAGCACACACTCCTAGGTGAGTGGTTACTGCAGACACCTGAGTATGTATTCATATGAAACAATTCTGTAAATTCTCTTACGTGACAATTTCGCCACCAGAAGATTAGCAAATTAGAAATCATGTCAGTGCCCTGACTTAAGCTGGAAGGTAATTATATCATGCCAAACTTTTTCATTCAAGCTGGGCATTGATTCTTCATCATTAAGATCACCATTTGCAGGTTCTTGAAACCTTCATTCCTTGCTGAGAAAAAAGAAAGAATAAGATGGGTATCATCCTTCTTGCAGGAAGATGAAATTGCATGAGTAGCTTGATGTTCATATAATTTAATATTGGGTGGAGATCTGGCAAAATTTATGAACTCATGCAAAATGTGATTGATATAACACAGTAAATGAGGCTGCAAAAGTTCTGCAGATGCCAATCTTCCTAGATCATAGCAAGTCATACTGCACAGGATGTTACACTGTATATGATTAACCAAAGATGCACAACAGCCACACAGAAGTGTGAGCTCAGACTTGTGATAAGGGATTGTTTTGTGACAGCGGCTGGGGTGTTGATGAAAGAAGACTGCTGAAATATTCCAGTATAAGCCTTCAGCTTGGACCTCTCTCACCCACCCTCCCAAGAGATGCAGTGCCCTCCTCAACAGGATTGTTATGTGCCCCTGCACTTACCCAGGGCATATTGCCCATTGGTGGGAGTACTGGTGTATCACCAGCTGCCCTAACAGCTTGTCAAAAGAGTTTGCCCTTTCTTCAAGCATGACAAGGGACTTATACTGTGTACTTGTCAAAGCTGCTGTGTGGCCACATGGCATAAAGGACGGAATGGCAGCACTGCTTTCAGCAGGGATGCTCAGCCTCCTATTCAGACAGCACTGGGTGCAGGTGATGCACAACTTGTAGAAGCAGGGTTTTGGGTAGGACATGCTTTGGACTTTCTCCAGCAAAATGGGTCACCAGGAATCTGTAGGTACTTCTGTGAACCCAGCAACAGATCTATGGCTTGTCCCAGCTCTGGATAAAAATCCACCTTTGCGTTTAAATTTTTCATCCAGGAATGTTGTACCTAATGAAAAAAGGAGAAGAGGCCAATTTAAAGGATACAGTTCTGTGAAGGACATTTATCTGATTCAGACCTTCCTGTCTAGAGTCATGGGATAACATTGCATGCCTTACCATTGCAACAGTACTCCAAATATCTATCAGTTCGGAGTTACCAGCTTTCAGTTCTCCCAAATGATGGTAATTTTTTAGCTAGTTAATTTATATAGTTACTCATGTTGTAATTTACTTCATTATAGATCCTTTTGGTTTCTATATAGTTCAGATTCTTCAGTGATAATATCAATGGGATTTTCAGAACTGCTTGCAAAGTTTTCTTCTTTTGTTCTACCACAAAGATGGTAGAATTAGTCCTGTAATAAGTTTATTTGCAGAGCATGGATAGCTGAAATCAGTTGGTCTTCCTGGGACTAGTGGACATTCACACCTAAATGGCTGAAATTTTTGAAAATGTTAAACCTAAATTAATTTCTTTTAAGGGCTTTCTGAAAACCAAGCCCTGTAAAACTCCTTGGTTTGGGAATTTAAACATCAAGGCACTCTAAATTGTTAGCCTCTTCTAAAAATCTTAGCCTCTTGATAAATAAAGAAAATCAGGAATTTCAAGGATGGAAAAGGAAAAAAAGAGGAAAGTCTATATTACTAGAGTTTTCTCTATTAAGCTTCCTGGGTATTTAGATTTAAAGCAGAACAAATACAACACTCCCCAAACAAACAAAGGCTAAGAAACAAGAGAACCCTTGTATTTTGAGTAATCTTCATTCCTTTTTCTTCAAAGCAAAGAGGCAGGAAAAAAGCTCTTAGGGCTTTTTTCAGGTCTCTTATAATCTTTTTCACATATTAAAATAGTCTTTTTACCAGCTAACTAACTTTGTCTCTTACAAACTATGAAATCACTGGATATGCTGATTAAAAGCTACTGTTGCTCTGATTCAAACATTGAGAAAACAGAGATCACATATGGCCACCTGCAAGAAACAGCATTAAACAGTCGATGACTAAAACCCCCGCATATTTTTCCATCTGTATTCCATTCAGCATCCAGTCCCTATCATTTATTCCCTTTCATTTCATTTCTTCCCTGCTGGTTGCTTTTGCTATAAAGCTGCCTTTTTGCATTATGTCTTCAGCTCCTGTTTCTGCAATTAGTAGCCACTACTAATTCCTCTCAGCTGCAGGTCATTTTGCTACCACCCCTTGAAGGGAGCTGTCTAGGACGTCTCTTTCAGTTAGAGTGCTCAGTAATTCCTTCTACATTCATACTTTAGCCTTTACAGTGCTGGGGGAAAAAAAAAAAAAAAAGGTACTTGCTTCTTAACTACTAAAAGATAACATACATTTCCCAATGAAAAAGTTGTATTTCCAAACTTCTTTCTTGCCTTCCAATTGTGACTTGTTCCTCAGTAACTGGAAAGTCAAACTGACCAGGAAACAGCACATAAATAATTCAAACATGCAAGTGTAGTCACAAGAAGACTGGAGAAGTAATGAGATAAAGCTTTCTGTCCATGTATATAGAACTAATAACATCAGTATCTGTGCTGTAGTTTCCATCAGCTCCTGGCTGAGGTTAGACTTCACTGGGCTAGATAGTGAATAGACATGAGACACAGCCCCTGTCTGTAAAACAGACAAGGGAAAAGTCATAGTAAAAATCTGATTGGTTCTTCTACAAATTGATTTCTAATTTCCAGACTGTCATGGTTTAACCCCAGCCAGCAACTAAGCACCACGCAGCCGCTTACTCACTCCTCCCCCACCCAGTGGGATGGGGGAGAAAGTCAGGAAAAGAAGCAAAACCCATGGGTTGAGATAAGAACGGTTTAATAGAACAGAAAAGAAGAAACTAATGATGATAATGATAACACTAATAAAATGACAACAGCAATAATGAAAGGATTGGAATGTACAAATGATGCGCAGTGCAATTGCTCACCACCCGCCGACCGACACCCAGCCAGTCCCCGAGCGGCGATTCCGCGCCCCCACCCCCCAGTTCCTATGCTAGATGGGACGTCACACGGTATGGAATACCCTGTTGGCCAGTTTGGGTCAGCTGCCCTGGCTGTGTCCTGTGCCAACTTCTTGTGCCCCTCCAGCTTCCTCGCTGGCTGGGCATGAGAAGCTGAAAACTCCTTGACTTTAGTCTAAACACTACTAGCAACAACTGAAAACATCAGTGTGTTATCAACATTCTTCGCATACTGAACTCAAAACATAGCACCGTACCAGCTACTAGGAAGACAGTTAACTCTATCCCAGCTGAAGCCAGGACACAGACTGTAAAGAACACAGTATTTAATAAAAGCAGCAACAGAAACTCTACCTATTGAAAGACCCACAATGCACAAAATCATGACAGAAAGAAAATCTATGTTAAGATTTTCCTCTCAAGGAAATAAAAGTACTCATTCTTCTGAAACAAATTCACTCCTAGACTCCCATTGGAAAGAAAAAAATTCCAAGTATGTGTAACAATGCATTAAAATCCATTATTTTGCCAAGGACATTCCAGTAAACCTAGGTAGAATATGTTAAAGCTTATGCACCATAAATCAGTATATAATTAATTGGTTTTGGTGGCGAGGGAAAGACATTTTCAAATGCAGAAAATCTACCCTTAATCAAAGATGGCAAGGTGCTGTAATTAACACATCTTCATTGTAAGGGGTAATTCCACAGGTTTTAAGGCTTAAATTTAATGACTCTATAAGCGGGACTTCTTGGCAATTTCATGATCCTTTGTTCTGGTCACATTAAGAATAAGAATGTATTCTGTAAAACTGTAAGAGTTTGGGGTTAGACCTTTTTCAGTACTGGGTGTTGGGCTTGGGGGGTTCAGCCAAAAAAACCACTGTGAAATTAAACATGGAGGAAGTATAATTTTAAATTAAAAATGAAATTTAAATTCAAAAAAATCTCTCACTTCATCTCTTATACCAACTCTACAAATGTACTGAAAGTTTTCTGAATCCTTAGGATTAGGATCCATTCATGATGGTTGACAATTAATATAATTACTTTGAAATTTTATGTATTTTATTGTTTAGATCAGTTTAAATACTTATGGTGAATTCCACTTTCATGATATAACTTAAGACTGTTCACTTTTCTTAAAGATTTTAAAGATGATCGAGAACTAAATGTCACCAAGGATTACTGAGTGTAAAAGTCTGAAATGCATACTCCTAATATTTCCTAGTCTATGATAATAACTTAAAGAAGTAAAATAAATCACAAATTTTGTTAAAAGATCATTCAGCATTCAGACACTAGCTTTGGGGTAGACTTGCTGTGCTCTCCACAGGTAAAAGCATTTAGACAGATTAAATCTGGCATACCCTCAAAAGAGCCCAGTCTTAACTATGTATTCAATGTTCATGCCACCCCAATAAAACAGCATAACAATTGGTAATCATTTTATCATATGGTAAACCTGAGTTTCTTTCCTTCTCACCATTACTCTGCTCTGGGGTTGTTTTATTTTCCAGTGCACATCTCCTTCCCTCCTCTTCCCTCGCCCAAGCCATGTGCCCTGTTCTGGACTAACAGATGTGCTGGTGTCTGTTTGCCACAGACAAAAGATCAGTTTTATTACTGGTACTGCCAGACTGTACAGCTTTTGACAGTCACCCTTCCCCGCCCATGCCTTGTTCAGCCCTTTGGGGACTGCAGGGCGGGGGAAGAAAAGGACGTGGTTAGTTTTGGTCAGAGAGTGGGGCTAGCTTATGCTTTGCACACCTAGACATGACCTCCTGCCCAGTTTCAGGAGTGAAAAGAAAGTATGCGGTTTTCAAGATTCATATGAAGAAAATGTCCGAATTTTTATCTTTTAGAGGGGAAGTTGGTTGCATTGATCCTGCTGTAAATACAAAATGCAGCTCTATATTCCCCATTTTCTTTTGATAGGATGGAAGGCACTTGGATTAAAGGTAGGAGGTGAAAGCAATGTTTGCTCTTGGCCTTCTTTCTCAGTCTACAACTCATCAGCTAGGACTCCTTCAAACCATTTGCCAAAAAAAAAACCCACCAACAAAAAGCTCAAAATACTTTTCTCCCAGAACTCACAGAATGGAAAATTGCCCCTAAGCTGCTTTTATGTCTGGGCTGACACAGAGTTTCCCAGACAGAGCAGCCTGCTGGGAGCTCCCACTAGAGCTGCTCCCTAACATGAACACACTTGGGGAAGCACGTACCCCATGATTAGATATTTTTCTTAGCAACACAGCTAACAGAGGAGGCTTCCCAAAATGCAGAGGTGTCCGAATAAGAAGTCCTCCGCCACAAATTCCAGAGGAAGCACTATTATGGGCATTGCTGTCCTGCTGCCTGCACGTATTACCACATGGTTTCAGATAGGCATAGCTCTTCCTCTGGCCCGTAAATTTTTTCGTCTCTTTCCCCACCAGCCAGGTCTGGCATGAGCTTGATCATTATCATAATTTCTTTTTACAGTCTTTCTTCTCCAGGTGATATGAAGGAGACCTACAGCCTTAGTCCCATCAGCAAGAAAGGATAAATTCTACTCAACAGAAATAGAACTTCTTAGCACAAATGTAAGTAATGTATAGATATGCCTTACTCTTTAGATACATAGTACTATTATTTATTCTAGTTTGAATTATTTGCGCCCTCAGAGATTGCATTTTTGAAGGAAGAATCTAAAAGGCAGATTTTGCCTGCCTTCAAGTTATGAAAAAAAAGAAGTTGGCTTGCATTTCTTTTTTCTTTGAAATAACAACAACATCAACAACAAAAAGAACAACAAAAAGGCCCTCATACAAAGCCCCCTACCCCACAGTAGTTGAACCCTTCCACCACCATATCGAACAAAACAGTCCTCTCAGCCATGGCAACAGGTGTCACCTCCCAGAGATAACTCTTGTCTGGGATAGTTTAAGCTGAAGGAGGTTCCTGAGCAAGAAATTTAGGATACCAAGAGGCTCATCATGTAAAGTGTTTTGCAGTCCTAAAGGCACAGCTGCTGTGGTGCCTTCTGGAGGAAGGAACATATCGGCAGTGACAATTAGTAACAGCTTTGTTTACAATACGCTCACAGCACAGGGAGGACTTTTATCAGGTTCTGAGCACAAGTTTTATCTGTATCTGAAGGCTCCAGTGCTCTCATGCCATCAAGGAAATGATAATAGTTCTACATACATATGTTTTCAGTGTAATTAGAATAAATCCTCTTTTTATTTTAGCCATTTATGCCACATTAAAAGGAGTCATTTAAAAAGGAAAGAAAATATGCAAGGTGGAGGATGAACTGCAGCTCCTCCTGCCTACCCGCCTTTTCTGAGCAAACAAGGCATGGTATGCTCTATTTCCTTCCATGCACAGACCACTGCCACATTTTGGTTGGAAGCATGGCCATGGCAGGGCAAAAGATACTGTGCATGGATCCCACAGGCATGTCTCAACCCAGTTCTTCAGAAGAGCAGGAAAACCACTCCAGACTATTTCAAGGGGCAAATGCAGCCAGCCATTGCTGAACAGAGAGAAGTTAGCAGTCCCCTGGGTCAGTTAACTCATTGGCCTGCATTGCAAGCTCCAGCAAATTTTATTCCCTTCCTCCCCCCCCCCCCCCCCGCCCAGAGAGGGAGCTTATGGTCCCACTGGAAGTAATAACTTAATAGAAGTGACAAACTAAGTTTCATGCAAGAAAGGTTCAGCAGGAAATGAACGGGAGTTTTCAAAAAACCCTGATGGTCATTTGAGGATAGGATAAGCATTCTACCCCACTGATACTATTTATGTAACATGAACCACCACCCCCCCCCCCTTTTTCTTTTTTTTTAGGAAATCTTTAGGAAATCCTATACTCCACATCCTGATTTCAACTCTGTTATTTTTTCTTCTTTTCAAGGTGCAAAATTAACTGAAGTGATTTTTTTTACAGCTATTTATGACGAGAAAAAAAAAAAAAAAGAACAGTGTGGGGGGAAGGTCCTTCTTAAAACAGTTTTGCTTCTTTCATATGAGATCTTTATCACAATACTGTTAAAAGATAAAAATATTCATAATATTCCTTTCTCATCATTATGTTCCTGCACTCCAGCACAGAAAACTGGTAATACCCTGTTACTTTGGTAGTGAACCTTCATCTCTGAAAGGTGGAAAACAAAATTCCTCAAATCTTAGCCTATAATGATTGCAATTAATTAGCTATTCAACTGAAGTCTATAGACAGATTAGTTTCAAATAGCTGAGCACCAGAAGGAGCAATATATGACAGCTGCAGCAGCTGGGAAGCAAAGGCTTGTCTATAAATTGGACAGGTATTGAATTTTCTTTCCCTTTGTCAAAACAGGATAAAACTTCTGCTTTAGAGAGAGGCCCACAGCTGATCTAGCAGCAACAAGAGTATGGGGCTGCATGAGAGAGTGGCAATGGCCTTCCCTGATTCACAAGAAGGAGCTGTTCATGCCATGGATGTCAACATGTAGCCAACAAGCAAACAGAGCAAGAATCTAAAAACACAGCGTACAGTCAGCCTATAGATGCCACTGAAGCATAGTTCAGAGTAACTGTACTGTCTAATAGCTCTGCAAAGCGAAAGGTCTCTAGGCAGCACTATGGAGAGAAGAAAATGAAAGTAGAGCTGAAAGTTAGTTTCTTTAAATGTCAAGTTTATACAGCATCTGTCAAAAGCTCTAAATAATGTATTGGTAGTACATCCTGCCCACTTCAGTAGCTTATGCTACACAACAGGACTTAGTTCTACTTTCCCATCAGTTAAAGAAGGCTCTCCTTCCTCCCATATAGGGGCAGGAATTAGTCTGTACTAAGGTCAACACCTACCACATATTTGACTGTGTTTGCTAAGATATTTGTTACAGTTTAATTAAAAAATCTTAACCTCTAGGTGAAGCAGAGAGAGTATGCCCACATATAACTTTTAAAAGCTGCCCCTGGTAAAGGAACACAAGCCCCTCCAATGCTGTCATTAATGCTTGGAAGATGCTAGTCTAGGTCATATTAAAAAGTAATCAAATTTTAATTCCACTCTCTTCTAAATGGCCAAATTTATCTACATACACTTCCAATTGAAAGGCAGGCTGGTCACCAGCATAGCACAGTGATTGCTTTTTGAAGGTACCTGTTTGCTGCTGCTGCTCTTTATCTTTTCATAAATTAATGTGCAGAAAACAGCATTTAAGATTCTCCAGAATACTGCTGGAAGAGTGCTTACTCTTCTCATTTCATGCATACTTATGCAGAGGATGTCCTGCTGTGCTATAATTTCACCAGTCAGATGTAAGTAAACAGAACAGAGAGGAAGATCTGCCCAAAATCAGATAAAGCACATAAAACTAAACTGGGTGAGCTCAGGTGTCTGGGAAGTCTGCTTCAGAGAATTGTGGATCTTCAGGACGTACCAACTTCTCTATATGACAGTGATGGGTGGTGCTTGTTGCAGTCTACAGCCTCATTACACTTAAAATAATTTCTCTTCTTGTACTCTGAAATTTTTAACTCCTTTGGGAAACAGCCATCAAATTGTGCTGATAGGTACAGAGTCAAAAAAAACAGAGTGCATAGTATTTGTCACACGTGTTCTGTTTATAAGCAACTTCTCTAAAATCAGCATGCATTACATTTGAGTTATAACTTATTTATTTACTAGGATTGTAATAAAGTGTCACCTGATGTCTAGCTTATAAAATTGATTTAGTAGGTTATTATGCTTGCTAATTACTTAACTAAGCTAAATTGCTTATTATCTCAGGATAGAGGATTGTTAAGTGACCAAGGCAGTAACTTTGGACCTCAAACCTGAATTCAGATCCCAACCCACAATGACCTCAGCTAATCTGATGAACCTCAGTTCATCATTTGTGAAAATGCAGCTTACTACCTGCAGGGCTCATTACTGTACCTTCTAGAGACTATTTTTGTACAGAACTTTAACATTATGGGAAATTCAGTTATTTCAGCTATTGCAAAAGTTAAAAGAGCAGGAGATGTAGAATCTTTTAATATGAATCTTTTTATATTCAAGACATTTTGACTTTAATTCAGCCTACACTAAGTATTGATACATATTCAAGGATAGGAGACTTACCTGTATTTACATATATGTGTGTTTCTTCATACACACCACTTTCTGGAGGTAGCTTCTTGGCAGTGATGAGAGTGAGGTGGGAATTGTGAGGGCAATGACAGGCACGAGCCTCCTGGCAAGAAGTAGAGGAAATCTGAACTAAACAAACCTGTCTGATACTCTGTCAGTTAATCCTTTCCACTTCCAAACAAAGAATTGAACAGCTAAACACCTCATACTATAGCAATAAGGAAATAGCAAAAAATGCAAGAGAATAAACATGTACAATAACTAATTACTGCTTTCTCAAGTCTGAAATAAAGCTTTTCCATGTTACCCTCAGACTTCCCTGAGGACCATGCAAAGGTTCTTGGTAGCTTTGTATTTCTGTAACAAGATGCACAGTTTTGATTTACTGTGTCCCAAGGCTCAGTTACACATCTTGCAAGTAGAAAGCTCTCATACAAGCTGAAGATGGGCCAACCTGCCCATCATCTGCTCCTGTTGGCCACTCTCACCGAGCTCCACGTCCCACCTCCCCAGGCACATTATTCTGCCAAGTGCCCCAGCCAGGTCTCTACTGAGACCACTTATATTTCCCAATTTGTTTGCTCTTTAGGAAGAATGCCTACAACATACACAACCTACATACAACCTTTTTTTTATCTTGTTGGAAATCAATACACCCACTATTGCAAGCTACTGATTAGAATGAGGTCACCCTTCCCCATGTGAAACTGGGGAGCCAGTTTCACATACTAAAGATGTGTGAAAGGAATACACACAAATATGATTGATGTAGAAACTAACTATGTTTGAGTCATAAGTCTCTCATTGTCTTTTTATGAGATGCTAACAGAGAGCTCTTCTCTTTTTGGGCTCTTCTTTCCTCTTTTAAGTTTCGGACACCACCTAGCATACATACCACATATAACATGTAGAGTATGCAAATATAAAACAAGACTACTAAAGTACAATTCAATTTCCTCAAAAAAATGCAATGAAATGTAGTTCTATTACAATTTCCACTGGAAAGTGCTATCAGTCATTTGTAGCCTTCTTTATAAGCATATCTATGTATGAAGCTTTACTCAAAGTACCATGACAGTTAGAGGTGTGATCTTCATTTTGTGGACAATTTTAACTGTAGAAGATCTCTTCCAAACCAAATTGCCTCAGTGGTAGGGTGCTTTCCCAGCCTGAACACACTGCAACTGCTGCAGAGTTCTGGAAGGCTGTGAAATGTAAAAAAAGGCTATTGTGAGACACTTGAAGCAGCAGAACATTTTCTGTGTTACTTGAATAGCTTAACTTAAAATAAGTGAACTAGTCAGTGGAGTTGCACTGAAGTAAAAGCAGGTAGCGTATAGAAATGGATAGACCACTGGAATGGGATGCCAAACAGCCACTTTCTATTCTGAACTACTCCACTGGCCTGCTAGATATCCTTACATGTATTGTCTAGCCTTCCACAGCCTCCTCCTACTTTTTCTATGTGTAGTTTTAACAGTAAAAAGGAAAATATTTTTCTGTCAGAATCTCACAGTCATAGTACCTGAAATTGAGGAAAACTTCAAGTTATTTAGATATTTTCTATGTAATTCTCCCAGCCTGATTCTTGTAGAAGAAAGCTCCATTCAGAAAAGAATAATAATTCCATGTTTTCAAATAGCTACAAATAGCAATATACAAGATGGGTTCCATTGGTTTTTATTAGTTGTTAGCCCAGGATATCAGTTCATTCACAAATGATTTAGAATTCATTCAAGCGTATAATATTATTTATGCATTGTTTTTTGCAGTTTATTTTTTATAATTACAGGATAAAAATGTGAGAATGATTTTGCCCAAGGCCTCTTAGATCAGATATTTCAGAAAAACAACTAGGCCACATTACCTTGGTTCATTTATATGATGGCGAAGAATTTAACTCTTCTGCTCTGTTCTGAAGGGATGCTTGAATACTTTATTCATTACCAACAATACCTAAAGATAATCATATTTTCATAAGATTAAGATTATGGAGGATAATTATCATGTAAAATAGCCCACTTGAAAAACTGGTTTGAGCACTTTATTTGGCAAAGGGTGTAAACTACTGGAGAAGCTAGATAGAGCATAAAAAAACATTTTAAGCACTGAAAAATAAAGGATCTAATTTTTATTTACAGTATTTTTTTTGTTTTTGCCTAACACAGAAAAGGTGAAATGCAATTTGAAAGCTATTTATGGATGAAAACCAGCCCCTTGCATGCATACATACATTCAGATTTTTCCTACTGAAATTCAGAATACGCAGTTACAAAAATATTTTGGTTTAACTTAATTGATTTTAAGAGTACAAGACCCAACAGAGAGACTGTCACCCCTGACAGTGGTCAGTAGCAGATATATAATAGAGACATATCTTCCCTCCTCCTACATAACACCTTGATTTCTTAAACGGTGCTGATTCAAGAAATACAAGGGCATGTATAACTAACTACCGGTGGTGGGTCAAGCTTGGCTAACAGCTGAACTCCCACCCAGCTAGTCACTCACTCCCCATGCTCAGCAGGATACGGGGAGAAAATAGGAAAAAACAGGAATGATAAAGCTCAGGCACCAAGATAAAGACAGGGAGATCGCTTACCTGTTACTGTTGTGGGCAAAGCAGACTCAGCTTGGGGAGCATCAATTTAATTTGCTTCCAGATAAAACAGATTTGGGTAGTGAGAAACAAAGACAAACATTAAACAACCTCTCCTTTCCCCTTTCCCAGGCTCAGCTTCACCCCTTCCCTCCAGACTCCTCTCCCCTGTGAGGGGGACACAGGGCAGCCCCTGCCACGTATAGACTACCATCTGTAAAAGATGGTACCTGCTACCTACTCCAGTCTGGATAGTCCTCATCTATTTAACTGCTCTATACTTTTGATCATGATTGTTGCCATTCCCTTAATCTTTTTCTGTTATAACATAGCCTCTTTCAGGTGGGAGAGACTGGAGTGGCTCAAAGTATTTGAGGTCTGGGCATATGGTAGATTTAGATAGCAGCATGATTTCATTCTCTCTCTCATTATAACTTCTAATCAATTCACTTTTTTTGGTGGTTTCTGAGTACAGCCATTTTGAGTCAGCAGCTGTCATACCTACAAAATCTCATTCTTTAGCAATAACAGCCTATTGCTCTGTAGGTGACATTAGGATTGTTCTTTCCACACTTGCATCGCTTTACTTTTGTCTACACT
This sequence comes from Aquila chrysaetos chrysaetos, assembly GCF_900496995.4. Lineage (NCBI taxonomy): Eukaryota > Metazoa > Chordata > Aves > Accipitriformes > Accipitridae > Aquila > Aquila chrysaetos. The sequence continues at coordinate 8,839,151 of NC_044030.1, read as the reverse complement.
GAATTTTACCTGACATGTTTTTTCCTGCAACTACTTCATGCAGCTCACTGCAGATGGTCTTTATGACACTGTCAGCAAAATATTGCAAGAATATCCATGATCGTGTTGACTAGCAAAGACTGGGCACAAATTTCAGTTCTTAGTATTGGCCATGATACTGTCAAGCTGCAGAGTCAGAGACAGTAATGGTTTTTTATTATTCCATTGCCTTTGCATCTCTTTGTGGGAGAATACACAAAAAACCTTCTCCACACAAATGAAGCTCATGGGAACCACTGACAAATATGTGAGCTTGAACATGAGAACATTGTTTTGAGACCTGTCTAATGCAAAACCATTCCCTAAATGCAGTGCAAAGGTGGTACAAGGTGAGCAAAAGATGAACTTCATTTTTAGAAATATTAGATTTACACATCTTCCTGGGTGGGACAATCATGACTACACAGCATACAGTAACACCTTACTAAAAGGCCATCAGCATCCACAACTTCTAGCACTACAAATATCACACCATCTTCCAGTTTATCATTAAACTTCCCTCACTAAAGTCAAAATAATTTTTTCCTCTATTTTTTTTTAGAATACTACCTTCAAATTTTGCTCTCCTCTGTTCTGCCCTCATGCAACCATAAGACACAATCACTTACATGCATAAAAGGCTCTTAATAGAGCTTCCATTTCTTATATGGCATCATTTTTGTTAATGTTTGGCTGGCAGGCAACACTTCACCTTTACAGCTGCATCAGGCTTTTAACTTATTAGAAGGAAAGCAAGCAATTTTACTATTTTTAGGTTTAAAGTAGAGAAACTGTGTTGGCTTTCCATACAAAGAAAAACCTAATGTAAAAACAGATGGCATAAAATTTCTGCAGACAGCTATTTCCCAAAGGCTGTTCTATAGGGCTGGATTTCTCTAGCATGCTCTGCTGGATAAAGGGTTGAATTTTAGACAGTGAAGCAGTACAACAGCATGGCACTCCAAAACCTGATTCTAAGTCAGAGACAAGCAACTTCTAATACAAGCAGACGTCAACATCATGACTGTTTCCAAACTTCTACATGAAAAGTCGGTTCCCTGAAGGGGAAGTGCAAATTCCTGCACTTGGGAAGGAACAACCACAGGCACCAGTAAATGCTGGGGGCCACTTGGCAGGAAAGCAGCTTTGCAGAAAAGGACCTGGGAGTCCTGGTAGACACCAAGCTGAACATAAGTCAGCAAGGTGCCTTTGCCACAAAGAAGGTGAATGGTATCCTGGGCTGCTTTAGGGCTGTTTAGCCTAGAGAGGAGAAGGCTAAGGGAGGGTCTGATCAATGTATATAAATACCTCAAAGAAGGGTGCAGGGACGACAGACCTCTTTTCAGTGGTGCCCAGTGACAGGACAATAGGCAATGGGCACAAACGGAAACACAGAAAATCCTGTCTGAACATCAGGAAACCCTTTTTTACTGAGACAGTGACCAAGCACTGGAACATCCGGAGAGGATGTGTGGTCTTCATCCTTGGAGATATTCAAAAGCTATCTGGACATGGTCCTGGGCAACTGGCTGTAGGTGTCCCTGCTTGAGCAGGAAGGTTGGAGCAGATGATCTCCAGAGGTCCCTTCCAACCTCAACCATTCTGTGATTCTGTGGTTCTGAGTTATCATTGGCTGGAACAGCTGGTATGAAATTTAGGGATGGGAGAAAGAAAGAAAGAAAGGAAGAAAGGAAGAAAGGAAGAAAGAAAGAAAGAAAAAGATACGTCCGGATAGCTTTTGAATATCTCCGAGGATGAAGACCCCACATCCTCTCTGGGCAACCTGTTCCAGTGTTTGGTCACCCTCACAGTAAAAAAGGGTTTCCTGATGTTCAGAAAGAAAGAAAGAAAGAAAGGAAGAAAGGAAGAAAAAAAGAAAGAAAAAAAGAAAGAAGGAAAGAAAGAAAGAGCTTTTCACCCAGGAAATAACTGTCTTTTATGATCAATTTATGCTCAGACACACAACTCATCTAGGCACCAGATACAGGTCAACCAGTTAGGCCAAAGATTGACACCTTGAGACCTCAGCCAAAATAAAGAGACTACTGCGAAAGCAGGTTCTCAAGTATGGGACTATGGGAGAAAGCCAAACTTTTTGTGCTGGACACTTGCCAAAAATATATTTGATACTGTAAAAGAAATTAAATACAAAACATTCTTCTGTACATATCCACAGAGAGAACAAATCCAAAGAAAATCAGATTGTCTTTTCTGAGTTACCTAATCCTCAATGTTAGAAAACAACCTCTGAAGACAACACCTATCAGTCTTACAGAATATTTCACAAATTCTCTATTCACAATAATCAGTTTTCTTCCAAGGAATTACTTCAATCTACTAAAGGTTCACTGATTCTTTACAAAACATAATACATAATAGCTTGAGACCAATCACTCTCCTCATGATCTTGACTATGATGGACTCAGATCTCAGATTTCATGTCAGGCATTGGATGAGCAAAACCCAGCAGAAGTTAAAACCTATTTTAGTTGCTCTCCTCATGTGGTCTAAGCTTAGAATTATTTCTGTTTCATTAGGACTTTGATAATCCACTGAATGAGTAAAAGTAAAGTGATGGAGAGAGAAGCAAGCAAATAAAAGAAAGTATTATGAAAGATTTCCATACACTGGCAGAAATCTTTTTAGAGCTTGCACTCAACCTCACACAATTAGGTTTTGGATAATGAAAGGTCTAATTATTTTAGTTAGTAACTGCTGGTATTGAGCTGGCTTAAGGATATTTGTGTCTTTCTCGATTAGTCTTTTTGCTTTGAATGATTTGCTTGACCAGTTCTAATGCCAGCTGCATTATGAAAACAGAGATAACCAACACTTTGGTCCAACTGATAACATGACACTTTCTGTTTAAGGGACTGGATGTTCTTAATTAACTTGCTGCAAGACCCATATATCACCATTTGGAGAGTATGAAAGGAGAGGGAGAAAGAAGAAAACTGAAGGTTGGCAGCTTTTTATCCTCTTTTAATGAGATTTCTGCTCAAAGCTTTAGAAAACCTTTATTTTTCATGGAATCAGGATTCCAGCATAGCATATTTTGGACAGTTGACTTCAATAAAATCTGATTCACCCCATTTCTCATAACATCAACCAGCACAGGTAGCCATAGACAGAAGCATAGCTGTAAATCTATGATCCTGCTGCAAAATTTCCTTTAATATCCTGCCCCAGGACAGTCCTTGTTCACTGATTCAAAGAACTTGGGTAGTTACAGTTGGGTAGCCAAAGGTGGTTTGTCCTTAACTGTGAGGTACAGTTGAAGAGAAATAAAATCTATACGAGATAAAAATAATCTCCCAGCTCTTTCTGACCATGCAGACTACACGCTTTTCTTCCTATATTATTCTTAAAATAAAAGATTGCATTTAAGACTGTCCAGTTATAGACAGAAAGAAGAACGATAGGTGAGAAAATGGCACTTGCTTCCCTCTGCCTGGTTACTGTAGCTGAATGTTTTACACTGGGAAGTACTACTCAACTGGGAAAGGCAAAACAGGATTCTAATGTAATCAGAATCATAGATTCAGATAAGGTCCATGTAACTCATCTCTTGACAAAAGCAGTTTCAGTTCAACAAAGTTCACACTCTTGCAATGATGCTGCAAATCCTGCTCACGCTATAGCAGACCTAGACTTCCTCAGGCTTGTACTGTCAGCCAAATCCATGAAAGAAACACTGACCTTCAACAGTTGCAAACTGTTATGCATGTAAAAGGAAGAATCGGGAAGTCAGCTGAAGCAGGATTAGAATTCTGCTCCCTGACCTTTAAAAAATTAATTCCTGTTGATCCATTGACCTGTGAGAAAAGAAAAAGCTTAGATGAGGGGTTCTTCTTTTGGGGAAGGATTTTTAAGGACGAAAATAGAGTAATTCTGGATAGTAAGAAAAGTGTTTGGCATCTGCAGAAAAAGAATGAAAAAATTATCTGAAGGCATGTAACTCACACAAGTGCCTTTTTCCCACTCTTCATAAAACTTGCACTGGGGAAGGTCAAGTTGACCCTCCACTTGTCTGCAGGCTGCACATTTACATTGAGGACTTGGGGAGTTTTTTGCTTTCTTAAATATCAACTAGCAATTTCTCTAGCCTTTGCTCAGCAGTCATATACAATCACATCTTTCTTTGTCCCACTATATAGCCATATGTACTCAAATAAAGAAATTGTTGCATATAAGGTGGGCTACTCTTCCCTCAGCAACACAGAAATACTAAATGATAACATTGCACAGGTTTACTGTGAAGAATCACTTACAAAAGAGAGCGAGGTCCCCCTCCCCTCTCAACTGTCAGATCACTTTCGAACCTACCTACCCCAAACTATCAGGCAGACTTTGTATATGCAAACTCCACGCTAATGATACTGGAAGTGAAAAGAGAGAGCAAGATGCTCTGCAGATGATTAATTCATTTCTGTACATAGTTATGCTAAACAAGAACCCAAGATTAACATATGCAAGTCAGGAGAATAATGTCTTCTTCAAGCTTATATTAAAGCTGTGAATGGAGCATGGATTGCAGCATTAATAGGAAAGTCTAAGTGCTTTCCTTGTGGAAACCATTCCAACTACTTTGATCTGAACAGTCAGACTTTGGCAGAGGGAAAGCAATTCAGAAAAGAAACAGTTCACCAACTCCTTTAGGTTCAGACTTCTACTACTGTGAGAGACCCCTGGATACCTCAAAGGTTTCAAACACAGTATATGAAGTGATGTATAAGTAAAAGCAATAGCCTGGCTTTAAAAAACTTGCAGTTCACCAAGGGAAGCTCTCTAATTTTGTGGTGTGAATCAGTGCAGCCTTGAAAGCAATTTTGAAGCAACCACTCACTACTGCACTACAGCCTGACCAAGTCAAAGACATATATCTAGTCCTACCTTTTTTTCTACTGCAGTTGTAATGACAGCACCTCAGAAACAGGCCTTAGAAAATTATCTGACTGGCACCAGTTGGCCTAATAGCTGTATTTTCTGCACTTTAAGGGTTTTTTTTTTCCACCACATGTTTTCCTCTTAGTGAGGAAACCACACCTATACTTAGCATTCAGCTCCACTCCTCTAATCTCTCTAGTATCTTGGGGTGAAAGGCTGTCCCAGTGCATATGGTTATTTCTTCATCTTGGTGACTTGCGGAAGAAAAGCCTCACTGTGCAGAACAGCATGTACCAGAACTAAAAAAAAAAAACCACACAGCTTTGTCCATGCAAAGAACTTCATTCTCATGAGTGTTATTCATATTTGCAGAACTGAATATTGCTTGAAGCTCATTTTGAGGCAACTCAAAATGAGAGCAAAAAGCACTTTGATAAATGGACTGGAAAAGGCTGTCCAGTTACACTGCCACTTTTACAAGCACAACAGCATAATTTTCTCAAGTGTCTGAGTGAGAAATAAGAACATTTCAAAGTCAAGAAAGAAAATGTCTGTCATATGATCTTCTGGGCTGTCCAGAGGTCAGGGTTTATGCATTAGGATGGAACAAAGCTAATTGTATGTGTTCACCTTTGGGAGAGAAGAAAAACTTGTGCTAGTCCCTTTCATTTACCCAGTTCTTTTGTTGGTTTTTTTTGTTTGTTTTTCACTTTTCTCAAACACTTGAGACAGCGAAAGCAGCTGAAATAAAACCCCAACTTTTCTCTAAGGCATTTCACAGTACAATTTCAGGATTTCTAAATCTTGATTATTTAAAAATAAAAGTTCTCAGAAAACATACAGCCAAGTCTCTGAATTCGCCTCAGAACACACCTGTTTTGTGGATCTACATACTGAAAAGAAAAAAAAAAAAAAAAGCTTATCAGTTTAGCCATTGTCCACTGCTATTTGCACAGCACACTGATGGGGACAGGGGGAACACAGAGAAACAGTATTAATTTTTACACACTAATATTTCCCATTCCCATGGTATTTAAGTTTCTCAGGTTCTCTGAATGAAAAGGATTCTCACTTTTCCAGGCTTTTGTGTAGCTGGGAAGATTCAGATGAGTCCAAGAAATAGGGAATCCAGAAATAAGGAATGTAAGCCAGTACCTGTTTTGGATTTGGATGTGGATACACAAGGACAAGGACCAGAGCAGAAAATAGCCAAATCAGCAGTAACATTAGTATTTCCTCTTTTACTCTGTTTTAGGACAGTGTTCAAACCCAAGTTTTTTACTGTGTTTCGAACTATAGTTCCCCCTTCTGATGGAGGACTGTGAGAAAACACATGTGAAGGAAAGATCTGGGCACAAACTGAAACACAGGAGGTTCCATCTGAACATTAGGAAACAATTTTTTACTGTGAGGGTGACTGAACACTTGCACAGGTTGCTCAGGGAGGATGTGCATTCTCCATCCTTGGAAATACTCAAAAGCAATCTGGACATGGTCCTAGGCAGCCTCTTGTAGTTGACTTTGCTTGAGCAGCAGATGTGGACCAGATGACTTCCAGAGGTTCCTTACAACCTCGACCATTCTGTGATTTTGTTGTTCTGTGACTGCGTGATCTGAGCTTCATAATAAATGAGTAAATTAAGGTAAATATGAGCAGCACTATGAATAGTTTCCAGCACTATCCATGATTTAGGTGCTGTGAATTAAATACTAGGGGACAAAGAGAATAAAGTTGTATAAAAAATGTGTTAATGAAGACCAGTTTCAATAAGCTGATGGGCTGTTATTTTTTTGTTTTACTAGCTACAGCTTTTGAAGTAAGTACCATTTTGTCCTAGTTGGAAAACCATGTCAAATAACACGAAAAATAAATCGTGAACTTTCTAAGTGGGCTAGTTTTCTTGTAATAACACAGTCTAGAGCTAGAAGCAGAAGCATCTTCTGATGAACAATAATATTATTAAAAAACTTGCAAAAATTTGCAGCACATGAAATTCCAGTGAATCATCTTAGTAGTTTAAACATTTGCTGATTAAATACAAAACAGGCTTCATACATCAAATACAGTAAAAGAGAAGTTTGCATGATTTGGCACGTTAGTGCCAAAGGAGCTGGAAAGATAGAAAAATGCCTTATAATGCAACACATGAATTAGCTGTTCTTTCAACAATGAACAGTGAGAATTCAGAATTAGAACTTAAAATATGATGAATTTCAGGTGCAAAAGATAAACTACCATCTTTTGAAGAAAAAAACTACAAATAAACAAAACATGCTATGTCCTTCAGTACCCCACACTGCTAACAAACATGCTCAAAACCCAAGTAGTTTGAACCAGACTATTTCAAGTCATGATATATTTTCATTCTGAGATTCTTAAATCCTTTCTCTGGATAACCAGTATCAAAACAGGCTTCTACCTTCACACTGGTTTTGGTATAAGCACATAGCAAATGGTAGGGCTGAGGAGTAAGGTGCTCTGTAGACATACAAGTGGTGATACAGAGCTAGAAAAATAACTAGTTAAGAATAAAGACAGAGTAAGCATATCAGAAGAAATTAATAGTAAAAACAAGAATGAGATGTTTCTTTAGGAAGCATCAGTGTCTAGTTTGGAGACAACAAGCTCTCACTTAGCACAGAACAAGAATATAATGTGAAAAAATTCCCTGGATCAAATTTTCCTTGTACAGAAATAATGTATTTAGCAATTCCACACTGACATCTATTTTTCTTTCTGAAATGTGCTGCTGTTCCTGTCAGCTTGTTTTCCTAAAGCTACTGCGATCTGCTTTCCCCAGCAATGGATCCTAACCAATAGCAGGCTCTTATGGGATATATTACTGTACAGCCACTGATTTGAATGTCTTTGCACAGCAGTTGCAGGTATGGTCCCTGATGTCTACTTTGACTAGTCTACCTTAACTACCCAGCAGCTATGATATGGCAGCCTTGCTTATTACAGAGGAGTTATGATATCACATCATGCAAAGATATTACAGCATCTTTGCATAGCAGTGATGATTAATAGGAGAAAAAAAAAAAAAGAAGGATTTTTTTTAGTGATATCTGCTCAGAGCATATAGTCAGAAGCAGTCTACAAAAAAATTTAATACTTTGCACAGATTTTGGACCACAAAGGAACATCTGACAAACAGTTTCCTATTCTACATCTAGATCTTCTCTAAGTGGAATGAAGAACAAAACACACCTTAATGACAGGTGCTCTATCATGAAGTTAGAAGGGACACAAATCTACTGCTGTTAAAATTAGCCCACTGTTCCATCAATCAAGCGCAACTCTTCCTTAATTCGCATAGAAGAAAATTCATTGCTTACACTCATGGCCACAGATGAAGGAAAAAATCTCCTGTACACAGCTTGCTGCAATCCATAGGGAATGTAAGAGAGGTGTCCATTAGTAGTCTATCTACCAACCACCATCTAGGCCTCAAGATGTGGGTAATTTATATACTCATTATTTCTTAAGGAAAGTGAATAAACACGTTGTTTGTATCAGGTTAGTGTAGATAAGTGAAAGTCTCTGCTGTTTATCAGAAATCAATGGGAAGAGGTTTGAACAGAGGTCACGTTATAGCAGAGAGTTTGTACTCAGATGCTATCAGCAGATACCTCATAAACAGTTTGAAATCAAATTATGAAAAAAATGCAGAAAAACTCTGTCAAGTTAATAAAGACAGGAGTTGATTTGGGTTTTGTTTTTTTCTCCTTTTTTATTATTGTTTTGTTGTCATTACTTGGGTTTTTGTGGTGAACTTTCACAGCACAAATGGAAACCACTGCATTTATCAGACTGAGTAACTCTCATGGTACATTAACAGGATTATACTATCTTTCACAAGACAGTAAACATAAGAACAACCGAAAAGGAAATTCTAATCAGCCTTCCATTATACTACAAGATTTAATTTTGTTTCTGAGTCAGACTGCTGTTAGTCAGGGATCTGAAGTTGTTTCTATCACAGGTTAAGAAATAAAAAAAACCCAAACCATAGAATAGGCACAGAGGCTAGTTCCAATCCACATTGTGGGACTACAGGTCCCTAATCCTTTTGAGATCTAGTGGAGCACTTACACATTTAATTTTAAGAAAGCGAGCAATCCCTTTAGAACTGATGGGTCTGTTTCAAAAGTACTTTAATATTATGCTAGATTGAGGTTTATGGTTTCCTTCAAAATTCACGTGAATCTGCTAAACATCTGTGGTATGAAATCTTTGTAATTAATCCATCATTTCTTTCTTAATGAGAAGTGTGTGTTGGAACAGAATTACAGGCAGCTAGGTTTAATTTTCTAATCTAGGTTGAATTATCTAATTATCTAATAGCCTAATTATTGCATGTATAATTGCAAAGATCAGTAAACAGTCACCAAAAATTCATTACCATTTGCAAAATCAAAGTGCCTACACTTCAGAAACACATTCACCATGTCAGAGCTCAAACATTTGAAAATTCAGAAGTTTTCCCAGTGTAAAATACCATAGAATGAGCCCAAAAATCCAACCTAAGTTTACATCTTCTCTTTGTATTCTTTCCATAAGTGATGGGAGCACGATACTAGGAGACACTGATTTGGTTATCAAGTCTTTTCTTCTCCAAAGTAAATTATCTTACAAGTCCCTTCTTAAGGTGGAGTTTAGGGCTTTTATGCTAGAAGTATTTTCACCCTTCTTGCTTTGAAGGGAACGCTGTTGCAGAACCTGGTTGCTGGAAGGCAGCTTAGGAACTTCTGCCTAACCTCCAGCCTTCATTTACTGATAGACAACTTTTATATATGTGCTAACTTTGCTTACCAATTTTTCCCTTCTTAACATTTACCATTCTGATAGAAGTCATATGAGCACCAACCATCTCTGAACCTCCGCTTTTCTAGGGCAAGCAAGACAAGATCTTATATCACTCAGTTTCTAAGATGATTCTCACAGTCCCGCTCTGCAGCTGTCCTGTCAGTCTATCTTGTTAACACTGCCCAGATTGTACTGTCAGTAGAGAACATCTCACTAATGAGAAATCATTGTATCTTAGATCTCTACAGTATTCCACAGCATTTAATGTTGCTCACTGTTTCCTGAAATGGGACATGAAACCAGCCAATCTCATTAGGGAAGAAGGTGAATGTACATCTTAAAGCAACCTGGACTTCCAACTTACTCAGAGTTCTGTCACATTACTGCTATGTGTTCAAGTTGCATGTATTGATAACATTGTGGATTCATTCAATGCTAAAAACCAGAGCCTCCAGCCTGCCTTGAAGAAAGAGCAGACCTTTGATATTATCAAGAAAATAACACTAGGATACATCTTCTTTCCAAGTAAATTAATATTTCTTTTTATTCAAATTTTCTTGTGACAGCCTGGCCATTCAGATTACGCCAGGCATCCCCTCTCCTTGTAGGACATTGAAAGATATAATGAGGATAAAAAAAAAAAAAAAAAGAAGAAGAAAAGGAAAAATAACCCACCGATAGGACATTTGTAGATATCTTTTTTTTTTTTTTTAAGGTTTTGTTGGTACTGTAAAGGTTTTGCCACTAAAAAAAAAGGCCTTTAGGTTCAGGACAGTATTTCGTTTTGAACTCTAAGCTAAACAAATAGGAAAACAAACATCCAAAACATAAGCAATGACCAACCTGTTGTATAGGTAATTCAGATATTTGAATCTGCAGGTTTTGGGAATAACTTAGTCAGTGGTTCAGTTCAGCAGGAGTTTCTAAGTGTTCTCTGTGCCTCTGAACTTGCCTTAGAGCCTTCCTTGGTTGGAGTAATATTTGAAAACCATGTTGGAGTAACATTTGAAAAAATGGGTTGCCACTTGTCCTTTCCAGTGAATAAAAAAAAGGGGAAAAAAAAAAAAAACAAAAAAAAAAAAAACCCAAACACCAAAGGAAAAAGAAACTGAGCTTACTGTGGATCATATCTACACTAGCCTGGATCCCATCAGCTAACAAAACACTGCAAGGTGTTTCCTGGGATTTATTTAAATCTCATCAGCATACACTGCTCAGGTTCAAGTAAACTGTGATCAAGTTAAAAGTAGAGGGGAAATGAGAAACTTTACATTGTGTAGGAATTATAAGACCACATTTCTGACTGACTATGAAGAAAGACTCCAGACAGTGCGGAACCACCTGCTTATTACAGTGAATTAAGAAACTGAAATATTTCAGTGAAAGAAGTATCCTGCCTTACTAACACAGCCATTTCAAGAGTGATTTCCTTTGGGTCTAAATATGAGTGTTTGAGCAGTCAGCTTTCTAAGGGATTTGAAAATGTGGTTTTACAAAAGACAAGTGAATTTGGGCAATCTTCAGTCTCATTTAAAAAGTTAAATCTATTCTGTAGGCTCCATCTCCTTCTATTACTGTTATTTATATCAGTAAGTATAAGCATAGCCCAAATTAAGTACTCAGGCTGCTTCAAAGTACTTCAGCACAATGCAAATGGAAGAGCTACTGCTTTTGAAATGGATTATGTACAAAACACATCAAAATTATCAATGGATTTTTTGGCTGTGAGATGTTCTTTGAAGTGAAACATGGGCCACAAAAGTTGATCAGCATATTCAAGACATTTCTAAATCTTTCTTATGCTGCAGGTTGACATTGCAATAGCAACATAACATGCTGTCCATGATCTCTCTTATAGATTGATTGTTTTCCATCGAGAAATAGTCTTGAAGAATGTTGCTTGTACTTATTTCATGATATTGCAGTGCTTTCTTAACCAGATAAATCTGGAATTCTTCTTCCAGTATTTATTTTACATGCCTTCCTCCAGTCAGGACTATATTGAGCAGCATAAGCATTTGAAAATAAATATGTTCTCCAAAACCCACATAAACAGTTCTGCTTCAAGTCAGAATAGAATAGAGCACAGTCCAATCTGTGTTTCATCCAGGATGAGGCTCTGCATGTGTAGCTGTTAGATGTCACTAAGTTATTATAGCAGTCACAAGAGTTGAAATTTAGTGTATTACTGCAAACAATAATCTACAATATGTCAGAAGAAGAGGTGGAAGGGAAAAGTCCTTCAAGAAATACTTAAGTTAACATCTACTGTCCTTCAGACAGTGTTAATTAGAAATAATTCCTGCAGCACAAATATATTTTTAGAAATGCTGAAGACAGCAGGTGCTTGTTACTCAAATTAGTTCTGTCACTTTTTAAAGACTAACAGCAGCTACAGAAGTAGACATTTCTCTAGAGATATCTTTGAAGAACAAACACTTAAACTCATCATATTTTGGTATGTGCATGCTACTCTTAACATTAATAGGAGCTATAGGCAGTTCAAATGCATGGCCTTAGTCTAACTGGCCACATGATATTACTTACAAACTCTTGGATTTCCTGGTAGTGTCAGTCACTATATCACCATTAATTATGTATCAGGAGAAACAATGCCTTTGTAATAGTCTGACATCTGCAGAGTCTGAAACTCTACACTTTCATTAAAGGCAGGACTTCACAGAGAGGCAGCACATCTGAGACTCCTACTTGCTTGGATTGTGAATTATCGTTGTGGTTTCCCTTATTTCTAAAGTTACTCATCTATTATAAATAATTTTTTATGACCTTAAATTGAATGTGTGGCTGAATCAGCCTGCCATTCCCATGCTACTTCATCTGTGCTCAGGGTGATGGATGGTGTCCTTAGAACCCTCTGAATGAACTGTGGCCCTGTTGTTATTCCTCATCCCTCACATTAATAAGATGATTCTTCAAGATGAGTATCACACAAGCATCTTCTACATGTGCATGTATTTCTATAAGCAGCAACATGGTCTGTGCTCACCTAACCTTGCTCTGGACAAGTGATCATCATTACTAAACACTCTTTCTGCTAGTTTTGGAAGAAGCAGATTTGCATCAGGTGTAACAAAGCTGTATAATGAGAATGGGATGGTGTCATTGTCACAGTAGCCACTTCTCCAACACCTTGCAGCTAGTCATCTGCAACATTCTCAACATCAGCTAGCATTCTCAATGTTAGCAATCATGCCCCTGTAACAAAATACAACTGATATTAAACCGAATTACTCTTAAGGTAGCGAGGGAGAAGGGAAAAAAAAAGTTTCACTGTGACTAAGTCAGAAAAAAACCCTTACATTTATTATTAATTTCAGTGCAAATGAAGTCTTAACAGAGTCTCCCTAGAATCTTGCTGATCAGATGACTGCTTCTCCTTCTCATATGGCCAGAGTTTCTCCCTGTCTCCTTCTCCTACTTTTGGGAGAATACTGTTAAAAATGGCTAACTCTTACAGTGACGGCTGAATTATGCAGGAAATCTGAAGGGGACCTGTTTTACAGTGTCTCATTTAAGCATTACAATCAATGTGTCATTTCCCTTCTGTCTTGTATCTTCCATTTTGGTAAGTTATTTGTAACAATGCAGGGCAACATGACAATTATTCCCCATTTTTGTTTGGGTAGCATTTTTTTCCATGGCCAATAACTGTTTCTTACAATAATTCATCAGATAATTAATAGACCATAACTTTTTTCTGCAGTAAATATTTTTACATCAACCTTACTCCCTACATTTCTTAAATTTGTTAAATTTCCTGCAGGGTACCATAAGCAAAAAAACCCACCAAATGTTGGTTAGACCCATAAAGGTTCACTACCTTTAATTACCTTCCAAAAGTGATCTTTGTTGTTGGGCAAAGGTATACAATTGAATTAAAAAGCCTAGGATTAAGCTGAGATGAAAGAAAGATGAATTCAAAGTCCTTTTACTTCTCAAGGCTTTTCTCTTTACATCACTTAGAGGAGATGCAAAGCCCAGCTAAACTGTGAACAGGCTCATTTGGAAGGAAGTGTTCTGATGAATTTGACAAATACTCTGTGTATTTTTCCTCTGGCCTCACCATGAAAATTATTACACCAACCCAAGGAAACAAAATGGGAAGAAAGCATAGTTTGTATGATAAGTCTGTAAAAATGTTACTGAAGCTATGAATCATTGTCACATAAAGCAGTCACTTGGGCCTGAAGAATAGCAGCACTTTAATTTCAGCTACACCATTTTCCCTTCTTCCCATGTGTTTTCTGGGATGGGTAAGGTCTTCCATGCAATTATGTGAGGCACTAATTGCTGGGCCTTGAAATACTTCTGTCAAGGTGAAAGCATACTTCAGAGTCTTATCCCACCAACAGCAACACGAAAGCAAAGACATCCTATTGGAGTAAGACCTGTACCTGTTCTTGTACCCAGCTTGACTTGCTGGATCATATAAATGTTAGCATCATACAGAGGGTAAAAATAAGTGGGGCTTGAGCCCACTGTCTCACCTTGATCCTGACAACACAGATTAAAAGTCTAGGGCAAGTAAATTTCTTTTGCTCATAACAAACGTCTACAAACATATCCCCTCACTATACTGGACTAACACGTCATTCGGGATGTTAGGACCGTTTGCTTTTGCTCTGTTTCATGATTTTGACTACTTCAGCAGGAACAATGGATCAAAAGCCTCCTGCTTGCACCAGACTCCCTGTCCCACGTCTGATATTATATGTGTCTTTGCCTGTAAGACTCCACTAACCCTGATTGTCATACAGAATGGCAGGCCAGAAAATACTAATTTTTTACAGCTACTGCTCTGTGCTTTAAGTAGAAGTGCAGTATAGAGCTTTACTTTTTGCGGCATAAAACTTTTGCACTGTATGAAACTACTGTCCATGCTTCTGCAGTTCTTTTATACTTTTTAGGCAAAGAATTAAAAAATATTTTCTGTAGTTAGGTTAACACTAGCAAATACACTGCAGCAATAAAACCTTATTTTACCTGAGATACACTAATGCTACATCTCAGGATCTAGTTCCAAGGGGTTCAGCACACAATTTCATACATTCACATGTATGCCTAAAGAATGATTTGGAAAAATCGGCAGCTGAAGCAATCTTTTGCTGACAACCAAACTAGAAGTAGACTGCTCTTGCAATCTGCACATCTAAACATCTACCAAAGTGTAATACTTAGCATAAAGAGTACTTTGCAGGATGCAGAATCTGTGTGAGACCAGTGCTGGAGTTTTAAATCTAAAGGCCTTGTTCACAGCAGGACACCAAGGATAACCAGTGGGCAGCTTGAGGAGAACCTCCACACGTTGCATGGAAGGAGCAGAAAAGCACCATTTTGTTAATTAAATGTGATATGTTACAGTGCCATAATAATTTGCTAGGTAAGTCCATCCCCACAAAGGGCTTTCACTATCTGTGAAGAAAGATTATACTGTTTAGTTTGGTTTTATCTTTAAAGATACATGACTAGTTTCTTATCAAAACAATCAAATAAGCAAACAAACTATCCCCATTCCCCACTCCCCCCCAAAAAATATCCCCCAAAAGCAAACAACTCCAATCTTCAAAAAACCAAGCCCTCATCTTGGAAAGAATGAAAAAAAGTGTAAAGTTACTTTGATCCTCATATTATCAGCACTGTTGAGAAATACAGTCTGTAGACAATGTGGTATAACAGCTAACACTCATTATCCTTTCAACAGCACCCAAATTTCATTGTCTGCCTAACATTCTGCTCAGGTTTTCTGTAGGAGCCATGAATGGCCCAGCGATCTCAGTACTTCCACATTCTTTGCTCCCTGCATCAAGCAATAAGACTGGCTTTAAGGCATGTGCTGCAAAACAGAGCTCACAACTGTCATCAAATCAGATCTGACTTGCAAGGCAGCAAGCCACAAATTCATGTTTACAGAGTGAGAAATATCTGGGACTTAAGTCCCACCTCATGATGAATACATCAAAACACTAGGGTGGGAAGATGGAATACAGTGAGGGGTTACGTTATTTCATATAACATTCACACCCCTAGCAATTATGCTGTAAAATGTTATCACTTTTCTGGTACTGGAAGAAGTGGCATTAGCAAAGGTTTTTAGCAGATAGCGTTGCAAAGCTAGGAAGTGTTCTGAGCATATTTTGCAGATGAAGAATTTGTCTTTTAGACATGAAGTAATTTTCAGTACATAAACATATCATGTACGTGAAAGCCATCCAGATATCCAGTGAGGAAGCCATTCAGCCACCTGTGAAAAAGAAATAAAGCAGCCATTTTATGTTCCTTAGCCAGGTTTTACTATGAATATTAATATGAAGCAGGGGCATATATTCACATATAGAGCTATAAGAAAGTTTTAATAGGTTTTTGTTTGGACAGTGAGCAAGGGAGGGTGGGGCAATCTACATTTTGGTATGGAACAAAAAAAATAAAATATGTATTTCAAATCCAGATGAATTTTTAAAATATATTTATAATATTAACACAGCAAATTCCCAAGCTCCATCCTAAGCACAAAAATTTTAATTTAGACCTTTTTTTGTAGAAATGTATATATCAGAGAGATTATTTTGTTCTAAGCCACAAGAAAAAGCTAATTACTGCAAGTCCATTGTTACTAGTTATACGAAGATTAAACTTTGCAAGTGAAACCTATCCCTTTAACTCATGAAGCTAATGCCATCTTCCAGGAGACAAGCTCCATGATTTTCTGAACAGCAGACAGCTTCTATAGTCTGTTTTCATTTACAACTAGGTACTTTATTGGTTTGAGAGTAGAGTTTAGCCCAGTAGTTTCAACACATTTTTTTACAGAGTCACCCTCTATATCAAGGCAGAACACATACTGTATATGCTCTAGGATTTCTGCGTATCCAGCTCAGACTTTGAAGTTTACTTAGAAATTCAGATGGGAGAGAAAATCAGAAGACTAAAAGTGAGAAAACTCATGGGTTGAGATAAAGACAGTTTAATAGGTAATGCAAAAGCTGCATAAGCAAGCAAAGCAAACCAAGGAATTCATCCACCACTTCCCATCGGCAGGCAGGTGTTCAGCCATCTCCAGGACAACAGGGCTCCATCACACCCAACGGTTACCGGGAAGACAAACGCCATCACTCTGAATGTCCCCCCCGCTTCCTTCTTCTTCCCCCAGCTTTATATACTGAGCATGACACCATACGGTGTGGAATATCCCTGTGGTCAGCTGGGGTCAGCTGTCCCAGCTGTGTCCCCTCCCAACTCCTTGTGCCCCCCCAGCCTACTCTCTGGTGGGGTGGGGTGAGAAGCAGAAAAGGCCTGGACTCTGTGTAAGCACTGCTCAGCACTAACCGAAACATCCCTGTGTTACCAACACTGTTTCCAGCACAAATCCAAAATATAGCCCTATACCAGCTACTATGAAGAAAATTAACTCTATCCCAGCCAAAACCAGCACAGTATGGAAGGTGGGCAAATTGGAATCCAGTATAAAACATAATATGGCTTTAACATTGATGCTTTTAGCTAGATTACTTTGTCTTTGCTATTCATAAACAATGCAATAAAAGGATATTGCTTTGTCAACAGAACATAATTATTTTTATAGCAGCTGTTTTGTGTTTCCAGCTTTCACACTAATTCCAGGATCCTAATTTTTTATCCACCTCAAAGCAATTTCTATCTGAATGTACTTTTCTTCATACTACTGCCCCCTCACAGCAACATTTTAGGGCTCAGCATCAGTCACAGTCAAGTTTCCTCATCATTAGGTCAGAATACCAGGCCTCAAGCTTAACTATAAAACACAAAGTTCAGAATAAAAAATGAAAAAAAAAAAAACCCCAAAAGACAGAAATCCCAAACTAGTGCTCATTTTGTCAATACATCAGATGGCTAGGAATATAGACTTCCCACATACCTCATACCTTTCATAATAAATTTCAAGGTTTTAGAAAAAGTTTATAAGCCTACAGTGTTGTTGGTCAATAAATAATAAAATTCGCTTTTGCTATTAATACAGCCACTCATGAAGCTATAGTTTGATTACTTCTCTAGCACTTTCCAGTTATTTTACACATTTTTTTTTACTAATACAGGAGATATTATTCACATCTTTTGTTATTTTTGCTAATGTCTCAACCTCAAGAAAGCATGTGAGAAGACAACTGTGTCCTGAATGCAGCACAGCAGTTTTCAAGTCAGACAATGACTGTGGATTCCCCTATGTATATGGACAGTCTCTGCAGTTGACAACCCAGTGACCAACCTTCACTGCAGCACATGATAGCCAGGCAGTTCCCTATGGATTCCCTCACCACTATTAGCACATCTAGTCTGAGGCACAAGTCATTTTATAAAAACATTCCTGTTTCCAAGCTTAAGGGAGCTTAAGTTATCATTTATTCTTGGTCTACAAGGACTGAAGAACTCCAACACAGATGATGCCTCATACCCTGAAATAAGAAAATTAACCTTCATCTCAAAAAGCCTTCCTTCCTGTTCTCCAGTTATTGCCATTTATGATACATCAGCACTCAGAAAACCCAAGCAAGCCAAAACACTTTAAAAAAGACAAAAAAGAAAAAAGAAACCAGCTTTTACATTGAGAGCTCAGAGTTCAAACACATAAGAGATCACACCAGCTATCTTTTTCAGCTCAGGACACAGAAAGCAATCAGCCTGTGAGCAGTCACACATAAACCTTGATCTAGAGAGATACAAATGCAAGCCTCCACTTTGGTGTGTATGATATAGTGTCTCACACACACATGAACAAACATGGATTTGTCACATAGCAGCTAATAAATGGGCATCATCTTTCTTAAAGGAAAAGCCTCAAATCTGCTCATTATTTTCAGTGATGCAATTTCACCCTTCAAAATCTGTCTTGAAAAGGGGTCAGAAAAGAAGGAAGTTCCCAGGCTCAATCCAGCATTTCAGGAACTATTCCTGAATTATTTATGTGAGGGTTAGAAACCCAGAAGGAGCTTAACCAGCTTGTGTTTCCATACAGAGAAACTTCATCACAGCAGCAGCTCTGCAGGATTCAGCAGTTACTTTCAGAGGTCACAGCTGCATGCAGAGCGCACATTATTCCCACAAACTGTGTTCCTAGTCTGTGGAGTCAGAAATCCCTTATGTGATTTATAATCTTCATCTGTTTCCCTCATCTGATATTGTTTACATAAGGATGCATTTCCTGTGTAGTAATTTCATTCCTATAGACACGTTCATAAGAGATATCATTCTGGCTTCAACTAACACACAAAAAGTTTAAAAGTAAAAAAAAAAAAGCATCCTGAGGGCATAAAAACAAACAGAGACAGGGAGATCAGGTTTCTTATTTAATTTAAATCCAGGAGTAGTTTTACAGGGTGAGTGAGATGAAAACCCTCAATAAACATAATGTCCTGTGGGCTGGAACATGTTTTCCTAACATAGAGATTGATTTAACCAGCTGAATGAAGGGGAGAAAAGGGGTAAAGAGAGGAAGGGTGCAAAGCCTCCAGATATTTTAACTATTATATTTCATAGGTACATTTGGTCATGTTTTTCTTGATCCAGTATCTGCAGAAATCAGCAACGGCCAATGATGAGCTGTTCAGTGCTTGGTTCTCTTCACAGGAGGGCTGCAGCTGGAGTGACACTGCTGTGTCCTGTGGTGGCCCTCAGGGCTGGGCAGGAAGGAGTTTTGTCCTTTAAGCTGGCCTGGAAAAAAACAGACTACTTTTTACAGGCGTCCTTTTGCAATAGTGTATGATTCCATGGTGCTGGGTGAGCCATGAGGTAGGTCTGCAGAGGGAACAAGCACCTCTGTGCCTCGCCACCACCCTGCACTGCTCCTGAGTCTGTGCTGGGCAGTCAGGACCCCATGCAGAGGAAGGAATTGAGGTGACTCTCACACCTGGCAAAGGCTCTCCAAAGGTAGGAGCTCTAGACTCTTGGTGGTGTCAGAGCTATTTTTGTTTTGCTCTTAGCTCTGATAACACATGGACTCAGTGGAGCAGGATTTGTTCCTTTGGATGAAGCACAAGATACCAGTTGTTCAAGGTTGGAAAATAAATCAGTGCTGAGGAGTGGACTCCTTTTGCTAAGACACAGGCTCAGCTCCTGGAGTTATTCTGAGTGCAGGGTCTGATGGATGGAGCAGACAAGATCAGCTGAAACCATGACAGCAGCATCCTTTTCCACAATTTTCTCCACACAGCAGGCTGCATGAACTCTGTCTGCTGGTGACTGGATCAGTGCAGCAGACAGATCCCAAGGGAGGTGACCCTGGAAGGAGGTCTGCAAATAGCTGAGCAATTTAATTATGAAAGCAAGATATGAAAGTAATTTCTCTTCCTTACTGTTGCTGATGCTTATACATATCAGCTTCTACAGAGAGGAAAGTCTATTTTCTCATCCTGTTATCCTTCGTTTGCTTCAGGGACCTTTTCATTTAGAAAAGGCCAACCCATTCAGTATAGTGGCAGAGGACCACAGAAGTAGAGGTACATCTGATACAGCTGCTTTATTACAGTATTTTGCTTTCTTCATTCAGATGTCAAGCAGCCAAAGTGCAGGGATAATAAAGGCTGGTTGGACGATATAAAATCTTATGGCTTATAAGTCGACATCATAAAGTAACAGCAAAAGTTTCCCTCTTCCCAACTAAGTTGCTTTGTATGCCTCTGGCAGCTGGTGTCTCTGGAAGGAATGCAGGACTGCATGATAAAAATCCTAGACCATGTGAACTTGAGAATCCCTTGTGCATTTTCATAAAGAAGCAATAAAGAAAGGTTAAAATTGTGGAGGAAAGAGGGGTAACAGGCTCTACTCTGCTTTCATTTAAAAGCAAAGAGAAAGGATGACCTGTAATAGCTTGAAAGGACAAATCACTGACAGCAGCAGGAAAGGAAACAACCAGACCAACTTTGTTTATGCTGCATAGGTACAACCATGTGAAACTCCAGCCTTCTGCATAAGGAAGTCCAGAAGCTTTCTACAGTAGAGGGAAATTAAATATTGCAATGAGGAAGATGGGGAAAGGTGGAGAAGATGCAGAATCATGGGCTTTTTCTTTAAGCCTCTTGAATCATATATTCCCCTAAATCAGCCAGGGCAATACACAGGACCACAGTGACAAATATATTTCTTCTGATGCTGCTCATTTCAGAAGAACTGGTTCTAGCACTCCCAGGAGCCAAATAAGTGCATTTGGTTCTCCTCTGTCTCCAAGTGAGTAAATTGTATGAGGGAGGTATATTTATGTGACACTGTAGTAAGTGAAAGCCAAGCTTTTATGCACAGATATATTTTTGTAACCCCCTGGGCCTGATTTAAATTGATTCACACATGTGTTGGTTTTGACTGGGCTAGAGTTAATTTTCTTCATAGCATTTAGTATGAGGGTATGTTTTGGATTTGTGCTGAGAACAATTTTGGTAACACAGGGATGTTTCAGTTAGTGCTGAGCAGTGCTTACACAGAGCCAAGGCCTTTTCTGCTTCTCACCCCACGCCACCAGAGAGTAGGCTGGGGGGGGCACAAGGAGTTGGGAGGGGACACAGCTGGGACAGCTGACCCCAGCTGACCACAGGGATATTCCAGACCATGGGATGTCATGCTCAGTATATAAAGCTGGGGGAGGAAGAAGGGAGGGAGCGATGTTCAGAGTGATGGCATTTGTTTTCCCAAGTAACCATTGGGTGTGATGGAGCCCTGCTTTCCTGGAGATGGCTGAACACCTGCCTGCCGATGGGAAGTGGTGAATGAATTCCTTGTATTGCTTTGCTTGCATGTGTGGCTTTTGCATTACCTATTAAACTGTCTTTATCTCAACCCATGAGTTTTCTCACTTTTAGTCTTCTGATTGTCTCTCCCATCCCACCAGGGGGAGTAAGCAAGCAGCCATGTGGGGCTGAGTGTCTGGCCAGGGTTAAACCACAGCAACACCTCACACATTTTCCCTTTGAAAAGCAGCTGTGAGAAACTCACCATTTTAAATAGAGAGGTAGAAATAACTCCACCAGACATGGACAGCAGAAAGGATTTACTCCTCTCTCCCATCTGAGAACTACCTGTTTGAAGCAGTAAATATTAAACATAGCAGCATACTGAGGAACACTTCTGTAACTCAGATTAAAAATCAAGTCAGCTCCCAATATAATGAGTTTCCTGGTTCCTGGATTTTCTGACTAATATACTTACAGAAGTTTGAAACAGAAGTCCTGTTATGAAGGTAGAATATGGATGTCATTCTGTAACAATAACCCATTGCACTCATTTACTGTAATGCCACCTATGCTTCACAATTCAAAAGAACCAGCAAGAGATTTTTCACTGTGAAATATCAGTTTTGTACTTATGATCTCTGCAGTGAACTGATGATTGCAAAGGCAACCCAGCTGGGCCTGCCCAGCCCATTCTTTCTTCTCATTGTATTGTCTCGTGGATTCCCACAGCAGCCTCTGTTTTCAGGTCTGATAGATAGACTGCTGGTTCATTTCCATTAAAAAAATAATTTAAAAAACCCTCTGTAACTTTGTTTTCCTATATTCTTGCTCTTTGAAAAAATAAATACCTGGGGTAGAGGAGGAGGTGGTGAGGACCACAATGGTACTGCTAACCCATACCAGAAGCTCTTCAGTAATAGTAAAAGTGATTTTTTTTCTAGTACTAACAGACTTTGCAATCATAGAATCATAGAATCATTTAGATTGGAAAAGACCTGCAAGATCATCGAGTCCAACCATCATCCATGCTCACTAAACCATGTCCTGAAGTGACTTGTCTACATGCTTTTTGAATACCTCCAGGCATGGTGACTCAGCCACTTCCCTGGGCAGCCTGTTCCAATACCTGACAACCCTTTCAGTAAAGAAATTTTTACTCATATCCAATCTAAACCTCCCCTGACACAACTTGAGGCCATTTCCTCTCGTCCTATCTCCAGCCACCTGACAGAAAAGACCAGCACCCATCTCGCTACAACCTCCTTTCAAGTAGTTGTAGAGAGCAATAAGGTCTCCCCTCAGCCTCCTTTTCTCCAGGCTAAACAACCCCAGTGCCCTCAGCCGCTCCTCATGAGACTTATTCTCTAGACCCTTCACCAGCTTCATTGCTCTTCTTTGGACACGCTCCAGCACCTCAATGTCTTTCTTGTAGTGAGGGGCCCAAAACTGAACACAGTACTCGAGGTGCGGCCTCACCAGTGCCGAGTACTGGGGAACAACCACCTCCCTGCTCCTGCTGGCCACACTATCTCTGATACAGGCTAGGATGCTGTTGGCCTTCTTGGCCACCTGGGCACACTGCTGGCTCATATTCAGCCGGCTGTCAACCAACACCCCCAGGTCCTTTTCCACCAGGCAGCTTTCCAGCCACTCTTCCCCAAGCCTGCAGCGCTGCATGGGGTTGCTGTGGCCCAAGTGCAGGACCCGGCACTTGGCCTTGTTGAGCTTCATACGATTGGCCTTGGCCCATCGATCAAGTCTGTCCAGATCCCTCTGTAGAGCCTCCCTACCCTCAAGCAGATCGACCCTGCCTCCCAACTTGGTGTCGTCTGCAAACTTGCCGAGGGTGCACTCGATCCCCTCATCCAGATCATTGATAAAGATATTAAACAGAACGGGGCCCAACACCGAGCCCTGGGGAACACCACTTGTGACCTGCCACCAATTGGATTTCACCCCATTCACCACAACCCTCTGGGCTCGTCCATCCAGCCAGTTTTTCACCCAGTGAAGAGTACACTTGTCTAAGCCACGATACGCCATCTTCTCAAGGAGTATGCCATGAGAGACAGTGTCAAAGGCCTTACTGAAGTCCAGGTGGAAAACATCCACAGCCTTTCCCTCATCCACTAGGCAGGTCACCTGGTCATGGAAGGAGATCAGGTTGGTCAAGCAGGATCTGCCTTTCATAAACCGATGCTGACTGGGCCTGATCCCCTGGTAGTCCTGCAATCATTAGTGTATAAAGCACTGAACAGACACAATAAGTTGTACAGGTATTCTGTTAAATGCACAAGAACAGTAACACATTTTTAGACCCCCTTTCAATCCTCCATTGTCTCTTATTTCTTCCTCTTGACATATGTAAATTACCAAAAGAAGCACCCTAGAGGCACTGTGGACTACAGGATGGAGCACAGTCCTGAAGATGAAGATCAGTCTTCTATCTTTTATTGCTGATTTTGTTTATGATCTCTCTCTCTCCCTCTCTCTCTTTTTTTTTTTTTAACCTTAGAAAAGTTATGTTATTTCCTTGACTAGTTACATTAATCTCAAAACTGGGAATAACATCTTGTCTTCTGGTGGAGCTCAGTGATTTCAGTGGAATAAACACTAATGACAACTTGGTGCAGACACATCCTGTAAGGAATTGAACTTCTTTGCAGATACAGTTGGCCAATAAGGGTGTTTTATTATGATTGTCCCATCAATACTTTCAGTCCTTGAAATATGACCATGCTATTAAAATGCCTTTCTGGAAGAGCTAGTCAAAGGCCACAAAGAGCTGCAGTATGCTCTTTCTTCCACCGCTGTTCCTGAACTTTATTGTCATGGCAATAGTAATATTTTCTGTCCATTCTTTCAATGCTCTTTGGCTCCTACGAAGGGGTGGGGGGCATTAAAACATGGAGGATATAGGAGGCATAGAGCTTTCCGTATTAGATACCCACAGGCAGCATCTAACTACACCACTATCACTACACAGACCCACATGCTATTTATAACAGCTTAGATTAGTTTCTGAAAATATTGCCAGCTTGTATCTCCTTTCCTCTTTCTTCATTTCAACAATGTTTAATTTATGTTATTTTTCTCTCAACAGTTAGACACATGTAAGCCTTTCTGAGAAGTAAAACTGTTCTACTACATAATTACAAATGTACATATCAAACCTCCTGAAGCTTCAAGATGCTAGATTCTGTGATGGGCTTTTGTTGTAAAGAAGTTCTCCTCAGGTTACAATGGTACAGTTAATCTGTACAAATCATTTTTTTGCCCTTTATTCCTGCTGCAAGAAGAGAAGAGAAGAGAAGAGAAGAGAAGAGAAGAGAAGAGAAGAGAAGAGAAGAGAAGAGAAAAGAGTATTCCTGATGCTAT
Source organism: Aquila chrysaetos chrysaetos (assembly GCF_900496995.4). Lineage (NCBI taxonomy): Eukaryota > Metazoa > Chordata > Aves > Accipitriformes > Accipitridae > Aquila > Aquila chrysaetos. The sequence goes on along the minus strand of NC_044030.1, from coordinate 8,814,347 downwards.
TAGGAATAAAAGGAAACAATGTCAAAACCCATTACAAATAATTAGTATTTCCCAAGAGACCTTATCCCAAGTTTTATTTCACAATGACTCCTGCTATTTTTTCAAATAGTGAGAAGGTGGTTCTGTGACCTGAATCAGAGGAATGAAGTTGAGGTGGTGGAGGCTTTTCTACCCAGTGCAGGAAGCTCAGTTCACTGTCTCTCTTGCTTAATTAATAGTGTCATCACTTTGTTTGGAGTCATTAGATGGCTTCATCTGGCTAAAAGGAGTTCAACATACAAAGGTCTTAAAAGCTTTGGGTGAGATTAGTGGTGTCCTCTCCTTCAGCATCAGCATCTCTCCACAAGTTTCTGAATGGAAAATCAAAGAGCTGCAGCTAAATCTGGTGGGCACTGCTGAGTCATCTCAACAGAAAAACACTAGTGTTTTACCCACTGGTCAGAACTGTGCCTTTGGTCAGCAAAAGGAAAAAGAAAAGTAATCTTCCAACTGTTGTGCTCTTTTACTTTTCCTTTCCTCATAAGGAGACTAAATTGGAACACTGGACACTGACCACTGGAATGTACCCCCAAATACAGAGTGTTGCTTTGTTCAGAGCTCCAGCCACACACTTTTTTAAGTAGCCAGTGCCTCAAATAGGTTGCTTCTTTTAGGGGCTGTAGGATGATTTTGCTGGCATTAGTGTATCCCAGATGTTTGTTTTCCCTTCAACGCCTTGAAGGTAAGGGACAGATCCCAGCAAAGGTGTCTCTCAGCTCCATTTCAGACATTTGATGGGACTTTTTTGGGGACTGGGTGGTGAGGGGTAAGAGGGAAGGAAGATGGAGAAGGAGGAAGACTGGCCTCGTGGGCATATAACTTCACTCCCATCCAGACTATCTGGAAATAGTTTCTCTAGAAGTATTTTTTGTTATAAACCAAATCAAAGGTCTACAAAATTATGTGTGAACATGCTCTGCAAAAAGTTTTGAGGCACACACAACTTCAATCAGAGCAAAGCAGAAGTTTATTTTTGCAATACTATGACAAAAGAGTAGAAAAGAGAGGCAATTTCTTAAATGGCAAAATACACAAAGCATCCTTCCAGCCAGAATTCATCAAAGTCAATGCAGATGCCAAGAGGGTTTTCAGCTTCTTTCACTGACCTGAAATTGGATGAGATTTCTGGAAAACAAACTAAAGTGCATTTGAAAATGTAGCTTTCACAATATTTATCTTCCTGTTTGCCCACAGGACCCTTGCTGAAGAAGGGGTTTTTTGGCAGAGGTAACATTAACAAAAAGCCTTCTACGGAGAAGTAACTAGACCATGAAGTGCTTCTTACGATTGAATTTATTTGAATATATTTAGTTGAGTATCTCCTCCATCCAGCTGAATCTGTGCTGGCTGTTCTCCACCTGTTGCCAAGGGGTATGCAATCATCTTCATGCACTGGCTTTCCACAAGGGAAAGTTAAGCTTGCAAAGCGCAGGAGAGAAGGACAGGAATTGCCATCTTCTTTCACACATAAGCAAAACCCACTGCTAAAATGCCAGGGGCTGGACTCTCCACTAGTAGATGTAGTGTGTACTGAAGGCAAGATGATCTTTGCTGCATCAAGCCACATCACCATCATGTGCATCCCTTCCTGCAAACTTTCCTAGTACAAAAAGAACTGCGAGCTGTTTGCACGATTAGCAGCTCAGATTGAAGAGGATGTCAATGTTTTGGAGAAAACTTGGCAACACCAAATTACAAATGTTTAGTAGAAACTCATTTTACTAAAAGCTTTTCTCAAAAACCCAATGGGAACAAGCAAGAATCAGAACAGACATCAGCCAACAGTCTTGGGTGTTCACTTTATGAGATGCAGGTTCATACGTATAATCTAAATATGCTGTGAGAAGCCTAGCAACTGCGCTAGCAGCCATATTAAAGTCCATACTTGGATTTTCACAGGTTGTTAGCAGATTTTTGCTGCAGTCCATTGCCAGGTGGGAATATTATTATTTTTTTGTCCTATCTATCTCCAACAGATTTTTTTTATGGTAAAGAAACAGCTTGCTCCCTAACCCTGCTGCAAATAATGAAGTTTTTATTCTGGCATCTTGTGTTTCTTCCTCTATGGCAAGACATTTAAGATGTGAATTTTCTTTCAAGGGGATGACCAGCTAGAGGAGTTCCAGCCAGATGACAAGCAAAATGGAGGAAGAGCAAGAATATACCAAGTTAGAAAAAGGGGGAACACAATAACATCAAATCACAAAGCAAACACAGTAGTTTCTATACCAAACTACCTGATATTCTTCCTTTTCCCCAAAATATCTGCATCAGACCATAGATAAAGGCCTGAGCAGTGATCAGGGCCTCTTTCCACTACTCCCTGGACAAGCAAATCCACCTAACAAATCCCCAGTTGAGTCACAATCTTTCTGCCAGTGTTTTCCTTTCTATAACCAACACTCACTTTGTTGTGGCATGGCAAGCCTGTCTAAGGACCCAACAGCTTGTCAGCACTTCCCAGGCTGAAATGGAATTTATATTTGTGACATTATGGAGTATTAGACAGGTACTGGGTCTTGTTTTGTCTAGGGGAATGAATGCTGCTACTGTCCTGCTTCTTTGCTGAAAAGGAAAACCTGTATTCCATTTAATATGGAGCATATATCAGGTTATATATGAGAGTTATGCATGTTGCTTATATGTGCACTTGTGCTTCTTAACACCTGATTACCAGCTCAGTGGGAATACTCTGCAGAAGGTATAAATGATCACCCTCTTTTTCTTTGTCTCCAAGGGGAGATGAAACAGAAGGGCCAGAAACGCAGCAAGACTTCTAAATTACAAAAACATTAGAACTCAAATCAAAGAATGGCAAATAACCTAGAGTGACAGAAACATGCCTTTCATCTTCTGAGAAAAAAAGTGCCAAACCCTTGGTGTTAACAGACCCAGAGAAACAGCATACAGAGCAAAACTACAGCTAGTGCTGCAACATGCATCATTCAATTTCAAAGGCAGAATTTCTCATTTTTTAAAGGTCATTTATGTGTACTTGTAATGGAAATTACTAGATCTAGAATTATTTATAACTTGCACTTCGGTGAATGAAGAAAATTCTAATCCATATTCAGAGGTGATCTTCACCTATTATCTTAGGACTCAAACCCCTCATTTCCTGCTTTTGTGCTGAAATAAATTCCAAGCCTGTATTAAAAATCAAGTTAGAATTCAACCTATGCCAACTGACTGGCAGACACTGTCCATGTTTGATCTCTCACAGACTATGGCTTTTATATGTAAACTTAAAAGAGATTTTTCTTCAGCTTTCTGACATCTGGCATCTGGATTCTGCAGGTCCACCCCACCTTCATGAAGAAGTTCACCAGGAATTTCATTGAAAGAAAAATGAAAGTTGTTACGGCACTTTCCATTCTTTTTTTTTTTTTTTTTTTTTTTTTTTTTTTTTTTTTTTTTTTTACAAGCAGGGGTTTATGCTGAAAGAAAAAAAAAAAGATGTCCTTGGAAAACTGAACTAAAATAAAAATGTTTCTCTCTATCATGGGAGCATGTCAGAACACCAGATAGGCATAAATGCTCATTGAACCATCTTTCAGGGTTTGGGGTTTGGAACCATTAAAGAGCTGTTGATGGCTGATAGAAAATGTGGAAACAATCCTATTTAGAAATAACTCTACTGATGTATTACACATGCTCTGACTTTCCCCTTGTACTTTATTGCTAAGTATGTATGAATGAAAACAGTTTTTAAACAGCTCATCTGTGCTGCTTCTGCATGTTTGCATCCCTGAGTCTTCTGTTTAAGATGGTGTTACTGGCTGTAGTAGAAAAGAATGTTGTAGGAAAGAAAGACAGTTTAATTTCTTATGGGAAAAATGAAGCATCAGAATGTCAAAAGAATGGACAGATTCCATAATAAAGAAATGCAGAAAACATATTTTTCTTATATTGGAAAGACATATAACAGTGACATTCAAAACTCAGCCAGAGCCCCTGCTGAGAAAAGCACTTAAGCACATGCTCAACTTCCAAGTGGTTGCTTATGTTCATCGAACTCAGCAGGGTATGAATACGTATGTAAAGCTCTTCAGCTGGTTAAATCACTGCTTAACAAAGTAAAACACTGAATCAGGGTCTACGAGAATTATTCTTAAGCTATGCACATTTGATTTCAGACACTAGTACTCTATATAAGTGCTCAGTGGGCATATTGTTCTAAAATCTGATTACATAATATTAGCCTCAGATTTTTTTTTTTTAATAAATTAATTAGGAGTCCTTTACAAAATAATTTTCTGAGTTACAGTATATATATATATTACCCAGAGGCCCCAGGTTTGAAATGTGCTACAGGAGGAAAAAAAACAGTTCCCACAAAGATTTACTGCTCCTATATGTCAGCTTCAGTAAGAATCAGTAAGAATAAGAAAGATATTCTGGAAAGTGATGTCCAAGAATGTACCAAGTCACTTGTGTCTCCTGGAAAACAAGCATCAATAAATCTTACCCTTCAATACTCTTATAACATTTTTAATTAGTTTCTCCTCTCACCTAATCATGGCAATTGAAAGTTTCATTTTACTACAAGGTAGACTTTGCAGTTGTATTAGTAGCATTTGGTGCAATAGATGGTGTCTTTCATTCCCGATGTAGCATACCTCTCCCTTCAAAGATCCAAACTTAGAAAACCAAGCCTGACCCCTGTATCATATTACTGTGGCCATTATTCCTGCAGAAATTATCCATTAGTAAAATAGCATATTCAATATTTCTTCCATGGGATGGTTCCCAACTTGAACCCGAAACCCAGACCTGCCTGAAATTGTTCAAAACGAAAAAGTCCTAAGAGAGCTATATCTGAATTTCATAAAGCTTGTCTCCAGCTATAGGATCTCATTATCATAATCTTTCTAACACAAGCTCACAGAATATTCAAATGAGAAGTGATTTTGAAATTATTGTTTTGCTTTACTTATTTACATGCCATTCCTGTATAAACATTCAACTAGTTTATTTAGAAACTGCCATCACCGCTATCGTGATGCTCAAAGACATATCTCAATGCAAATTCCATAACAGTGAGAAACTAATTCGGTTCCATGAAAGCCTATTAGAAAATCAGCCAACTGAACTGTGTTGCTCCTAATAGCTATTTAAAAGACAAATGATCAGTTTTAAATGGGAAATCTAATTTTGGTGTAGATTAAACACGGCATTTCAGAAAGAAAACTTCATCTAAATATAATTGGATGAAATTACTCTGAACCAATGCCAAAATCTACTGTTCAATGCAGCTCATTATGGCTTTGCTCTTCAGCTGGAATAACCATTAAAACTCAAATTTCATGTTTGGTGGATTCTAAAAGGGGGTTTAGTCACTTACAGATGGGTCATACAATGCTAATCCCTATCCACATTATCTACTGTTGTCTATGGTGGTTATTCTGTCATGAGAGAACATATGTCACAGAATCACAGAATGGTCAAGGTTAGAAGGGACCTCTGGAGCCCATTTTCTTCAACTTGCCTGCTCAAGCAGGAACACCTAGAGCCAGTTGCCCAGAACCATGTCCAAGTAGTTTTTTAATATCTCCAAGGTGGGAGACTCTGCAACCTCCCTCATATACACGTATGTATCTGTGTCTGTGTGTGCATATGCATTTATAGACAAACCTGTTGATACTCCAGAACTTTTAGCCCATAGTTTCTCTCAATAACTAGACTTTGACAGTGAAAGATTTCTCAGGGGTAACTGCAACCAGAAATGCCTTAGAGGCAAAGTATCAGAAAATGTCCTTCACTGTTGGGAATATCTAGCACATTCCTCTACAGTCGTTTCCCATTTTTATAAACTAAGCAAAATTAGTTGCAGTGTTGATAATGCTCAGAGAGCATGTTAGCTGATCTGAAAGAATATGGAAGATGGGAGAATTAATTGTGCAAACTAAAGTTTTTGGTCCATGACAGGGAGTAGTAAAAGGTGTTGTCTAGACACAGTTCTGACCAAAACCTCCCAAAAACTGATCAAAATCCTGAACTACATGTATTAAAGTCAAGAGCAAAATATTTCAGAAGTGATAAGCCTATTGAATTATATCTCATTCAATGTTTTTTTGTGAAGTATAACTGTGTTCCAAAGCTTTCAAAACAAGCTGTAGTAATCCTTCATACTTAAGTTTTCATTGTATCATTTTGTACAGCCTCATCCCTCCAGAAAGAAAAGGGATTACTACCAACTGCTTGGCAGGACTGTTCCCAGATTGGCATCTCAGTTCGGGCAGCATATTTATAGAATCATAGAATAGTTTGGGTTGGAAGGGACCTTTAAAGGTCATGTAGTCCAAAACCCCTGCAATAACCAAGGACATGTTCAACTAGATCAGGTTGCTCAGAGCCCCATCCAACCTGACCGTGAATGTTTCCAGGGATGGGTCATCTACTACCTCTCTGGGAAACATGTTCTGGTGTTTCACCACCCTCATTGTAAAGAATGTCTTCCTTATATCTAGTCTAAATCTACCCTCTTTTAGTTTAAAAGCATTACGCCTTGTCCTATTGCTACAGGCCCTATTAAAAAGTCTGTCCACGTTATTCTTATAAGCCCCCTTTAATTGTTGAAAGGCTGCAATAAGGTCACCCTGGAGTCTTCTCTTCTCCAGGCTGAACAACCCCAACTCTCTCAGCCTTTCCTCACAGGACAGCTGTTCCATCCCTCTGATCATTTTCGTGGCCCTCTTCTGGACCTGCTCCAACAGGTCCATGTCTTTCCTGTGCTGAGGACCCCAGAGCTGGATGCAGTACTCTTGGGGGTCTCCTGAGAGCAAAGTAGAGGGGGAGAATCATGTCCCTTGACCTGTTCACCACACTTGATGGAGGCCACAATATGGTTGACTTTCTCAGCTGTGAGCGCACATTGCTGTCTCATGTCCAGCTTTTCATCCACCAGTACCCCCAAGTCCTTCTCCACAGGGCTGCTCTCAATTCCTTCATCTCCTAGCCTGTATTGATACCAGCAGCTGCTCCAGCCCATGTGCAGGACTTTGCACTTGGCCTTGTTGAACCTCATGAAGTTCACATGGGACCACTTCTTGAGCTTGTCCAGGTCCCTCTGAATGGCATCTTGTCCCTCAGTCATGTAAACAATGCCACTCAGCTTGGTATCATCTGCAAATTTGCTGAGGGTGCACTCAATCCCACTGTCACTGTTGTTGATGAAGATATGAAATAGTACTGGTCCCAGTACAGACCCCTGAGGGACACCTTTTGTCGCTGATCTCCTTACAGACACCGAGCCATTGACCACTACCCTCTGGATGCGACCATCCAGCCAATTCCTTATGCATCAAATAGTCCATCCATCAAATCCATACCTCTCCAATTCAGAGAGAAGAATGTTGTGCATGACCATGTCAGAGGCCTTACAGAATCCAAATAGATGACATCAGTAGCTCTTTCCTTGTCCACTGATATAGTCCCACAATCATAGAATGCCACTAGGTTGGTCAGGCAAGACTTGCCTTTGGTGAAGCTTTTTAAAACCTAAGGGTCTGGCCCATGCTCAGGAATGATCCTTAAGTGGACACTGACCTCTATATCTCATGTTGATAATGAGAAGAAACATAGGAAGGGATCAGACATGCGGCATTTTGTTAGCAAGCACACAATGTCGTCAGCTGTCTTGCAGGACTAATCCAGCAGGCATGTACTCATCATATCTCATGCTCCAAACCATTCAGTACTGTCCATGACTTTGATGTTGTCTTCTTGCCATACAAAGCCCATAATTTTATATTTACAGTCCAGGAACATTAACAAGAAGACTCTAGTTAGTAATTTGTCTTATTTCCCCTATCCTGGCACCTGGGAGAGAAGACAGAACATAACAAGAATAACAACAAAACCAAATGATTTTACATCTGAGTCTTCCTCTCCCTCTCCTCCAGGAATAAGGTTGGTTTCAGTGCATGGTTGACTCTGTAGTTCTAATTGGAATGATGATGCCAGGCTAAGTTTCCTTCAAGTTTAGGTTGAAAATCTGCCTGGCATTTTCAGCTGAAAATTTTATCTTAGATCTAAAGACTCAGTATGTGTCTATCTCCTCTTTGTATTTCTATACTATACTTCCAGGAAAAAAAACCTAAGAAATATTATTTTTTACAGGCAAAGCAGAAGACATATGCTTTCAAATGTATTTGGCACTGAATTATTTAAAACCTCTATTAGCTCTAAACCCCATTCTGTTATTATTAGAAAGACATGCTGCAGATGCCTACCTCAAGGGCGCCTGGACTACTATCATGTACTATGTGGAGATAGAAATGATTTGTCTTTGCATGTTGTGCTGCATGATGGCACTATGGCAACACTATAGGGTCTTCCAGAAGCAACATATAAAGAATTATGCTGGGACCTTTTAAAAACCAGTTTTGTACTGAAACTGAAGTGATGGCACTAGTTCTCTGAAGAGAGTAAAAAATCACTGAGATAAATATCAGCATATAGTTTAAGATGTATTTAACTATCTACCTGCAGATGTCTATCTTAGTCCATCTTCTTTGACTCCCCACATAGTCAGTGGAAAAGGATATGTTTCTTCAGTGCATGATGCAAAGCAGTTAATGAGGATTCTGCTTGGATCAGCTTCTTGTTCATTCCAGAGACACTTCTCTCATTTTGGCTACTACTGTCCAGACAGGTTCCAATGCCTCTTCCTTCCAATGGAGCCTGAAGGTGGGAGTCATCTAGCTCCAAAGAACCTATATCCAAGCTAGTTAGACTCAATAGAGACCTTGACAATAAAATTTGGAAAGGGATTTTTTTGATCATATGCAGACTTCTACTTCAGCATGAAATAAATTGCACCCAATCGTCAGCTGATTCTGACAGCTAGCTCTCCACTGCCTGTAAGGAGAATGTGTGTAACCAGGTCAGATCTATCTGCCCTTTTTATAGGCAATCAAATTAGGCAAATAAATCCCTCCTTATGTCTTTTATTATACACTAAGTGATATGACTAATATCTACCAGTCACAATTCATGTTTTAATTTCATCCCCTCCGGTGAAGAGTATAGGAAACGAGGGGAGAAAGAAAGAGAAATTTTGTTATCAGCACAATGTATTATTTAGACACATAGCATGCACTGCTTTCCAGATTCATGACACAGTAAAGCTGACAGCAGTAGAAGTGGAAAAAGAGCAGCTGAGGTGTTTGGTAAATACAGTTTTGTATGTTAGTTCCTGAGCCTTTTCAACTATAAAACCCTGGGTTTATATTCCTTCATTAGCAAAGGTTAGGTCATTACTCCACCTAAATTAATAGCAGACCTCAGAAAGAAGTATCAGTATTAATATGGGTATATGTAGTACCTAAGGGGTAAAAATGTTGTATTTCCAGATAAGAAAATAACAAACCAAATAATCCTAGAAAGAAAGAGGGTACATAGAACAGCGTTGCATAAAAACAGTTTTGTATGTTAGTTCCTGAGCCTTTTCAACTATAAAACCCTGGGTTTATATTCCTTCATTAGCAAAGGTTAGGTCATTACTCCACCTAAATTAATAGCAGACCTCAGAAAGAAGTATCAGTATTAATATGGGTATATGTAGTACCTAAGGGGTAAAAATGTTGTATTTCCAGATAAGAAAATAACAAACCAAATAATCCTAGAAAGAAAGAGGGTACATAGAACAGCGTTGCATAAAAACCAGTGAGCTGGAAGATGTGAGATATAATGTCTGTCCTTAAGTCTGGAGGAAATGGTGATTCTCACAGTGTCATTTATGCCTTGTGTTAAATGGATTTAGCTAGAGTTCCTGACTTCATCCTTCCCCCAAGAATATAAATTAGTACCCCCATGAAACCAAAGCCATAATGTTGCAACGAGATGGAGTCTGAGAGGGCAGCCACAGAGGCTTTTCTGGGGCAGTATAAATTTATACCATCATATACTTCTTTTCCAAATCTGATCCTTTATGCTGAATGCAGATTTCTGCCCTGGTAATTGAAGCACAGCTTCTGTCCTGAACCACTTCCAGTCAAGTTCTGTCAATGACAGACCTCTGGGTTGATTGCTTAAAATGTAATGTTTGTTTTAGCTGCTCTCAGAAACAAATATACTCTGGAGCAGTGTCTAATCCATCAAGCTACCTGATCTTTCATTCTAGCAACATGCAGAAAAGCTCATTGTATCATGAAAAAAAGTCCCTAGTAAACTCTAAACAAAAAGAAAGGATAAGCTTGTTATTTAACTGTCACTTCTTATGTGTGTTGAATAAATACAACTTTGTGACACTTTAATCAAGACTAGATTGTTTTATATCTGTGAATATTTGAGAGTTTAAGACTCAGTTTTTACCTCTATTGAAATATGTTAGAATCCAACCAGCCGTATCAGCAAAGGAGACTCAGGCATCAGAGGAGAATTAATGACAAGAAAACAGAGAGACCATTCCTCAGCTGCTGTTACTCAGTGTGGCTCTGCTAGCATCAACAGAACCAAGATAATTCCTGGAAATTGAGTCTAAGGAATACAAAACTGTAATCTGGCCCTATTGGTGTCAGAAGGAAATCTGCTGTTCAGTTCAGGCTCCAAAAGCAGGGAACACAGACAGAGGTGTAACAGGTTTGGTTTTGTTTCAGAAAGAAAATGGAACCTAGTGCTGATGAGAAGCTGTGGCAACACACTTCCCCACCCCATCCTGCCAGCAGGAAACGAAACTTCTCCAGGCAGGGAGAAGGGGAAGGAAAAAAAAACTAAACCCCAGAGGCCACAGGTTGAAATTTGAACTGGCCAATCGAGATGCGCCCGGTACACTGAGGTGACCCTCCTGGCCAATAGATTAAATGACCACAGATCAGATTCGACAGGGCTATAAACGGGGTCCCGCCGGAGGACACGTTGGAGTCAGTCCTCCTGGGAGCAGCGGGTCTGCAGTCGGGGACTCCCCCTCGGGTCGGGTCACCGCCCGAGGTAACTCCTCGAGGGAGAGAGCCCTCAGCTTTTAGGGGAGTGATACGTGCGTTTTGAGCCATCACTTTAAATCTTGGGGATTCTTGAGTCGTCTGTGTAGTCTTAATTCTCTTTACATCATTGAGCCTGTGGTTTATAAAATGTTACCAGACTTCTAACTAACTTTTGCTGAAGAATAAATCTGAGTCTTAACACCTGTTGGATTTGGTTATGCGTCCATCCATAACAGAAGTCTCCTTGACTCTAATAAGTGATGAAATATGTCCTTTTGTTTGTTTTGAACCTGCTGTGTGTTCATTTTACCTGACATTTCCTGTTTTTTTAATTATAGTGAACAATCATTCCCATTCACTTTCTCTGTGATCTCTCATATCCCATCTCAGCTGATCCTTCTCCAGGCTGAAGACGTTAATCTACTGTTTTCTTGAACAGAAATCATCACCTGACATTCTTTATTACTGTTTTTCATAAATTTTCTAGTTTTTCTGTACCTTTTCTGAGAGTGAAGACTACAACTGGACACTGTATTCAATACGTGATTGTACAATAGGAACTAACAACACTTTCCTGTTTTATTCTCATTTTTCCCCTGACTAATTCATTGAGGTTTTTCTCTTCACAGGACTTTGCATTTTGCCACTCCGTTTAAACTCATCCTCTTTGTGGCATCAAGGAGGGCCAGTCTTGTACATTTCACCAAGCTGGGTCTGAAGTTACCAGTGCAATGCTAAAACTTTGGCTAAGATTCTGCCTGTGAAGCTGAGGCTATGACACTGTGCAGAACAGGGAATAACTTCCCAACTTGTCCATTCAAAGGTGAATGAACTCCAACGCAGAAACAAAAACATCAGCTGTGGCCACTGTCCAGGCTGTTACAGCTGATTACAGTGAATTTTCAAAAATAATATTTCCAACTAGCATCTGTGATATTCAAATAGAGACATGACCCGGTTGCCACTGAGAACATAGAGATTTGGCATTGACCATCAGTTCCTTCTCCTAATACAGTGAATGACTGTTATTTGAATGATCAGCATATTACAGTAGCCAGAAAACTCAGTGTCTGATTACAAACATGGGAAAGCTAGAGACAACTAGCTGAACCCTCCAAGAACAATGACCTGCTGGCCTAAAAGGAAACCCATACAGAAAGAAAGTTTTAGTTCACCTCTGTTGAAAGACAGGCAGACATGTAAGGAAAGAGCCTTAGGCTAGACCATCTGCCAGCTTAAACTGTTACAGGCTGCTGGAGGTCCACATTTGTACCAGGGGGGCTTTGTTATTTCATAGTGACTCCCAGATCCAGATTGAGAAAGATGAATTTGTTTATGTATGTCCTAAACTTCCTTGCAATGCTCTTTGGGAAATACTGCAGTACAGAATTAATTTTTCATCATTACGAGACCTTTATGAATTACTATTCTACCTGCAGGCCACGGATCCCAAGGACATAAGCAGTTTATATGTTTAACTCTTACCTTTCAATGTTTGCCCATTTTGTCACACAAGATTCCTCTTCTAAGGGAGAACTTGTGCCCCAACTTCCTAATCCTTTATCTTCATGCCCACACTACTTCCTTCAATTTCAGCACAGAAATCTTCAATGAGGGGTATGAAAGTGCTGAAGCAAGCTACAAGGAGGGGGAGGAGAGAGGGTCCATGGTGAATGGACATGAGATCAGGGCAATTTCTCCAGTGCATCTTGCCTTTGGGGAAGCTGTTGTCACTGCTACATTCCTTTCTACAGGGGCTGTATCAGCAAATTACATCCCCATGAAACTGGTGTTTTTCTGAAGCAGTCACTCTGACAGTCTATTACCCAGGGTATTATGTGTGATTGGTTTGCAGCAAATGCACAGGGGTCATTATTTGAGCTACCAGCATTTTCACAAGACAGTCTCAGAAGCTTCATGTGTACCCTCCTTCTCCCTCCAGTTCCTGGTTCATCTCTCCTGACAACTTACTGCTTGTCTCTAGGGTGCAGTTCTAGCCCAAATCAAATCATCTCAGAGCCATTTTGGTGAAGAGAAGATATTGAAATGTTCAGTTCAGTTGACATCAGGTCTGATTCCCAAGAAAAAACAGAAACCACCTCTCCAAAATCCTGTTATGTGGAAGGTTACACTACAGCCATAGAAAGAGGATAGCAATTTCCCCCAGCAAACTGATCTGAACCTGATGCAGGCAAGAAGCATATTCTCTCTAAAAGGCCTTTTTGTTGGCCGGAGTCCTTATTTCTCAAGACAATTTCCAAGTGCAGGTGCAAGATCTCCTATAGCTCAGCAGGTGATCTGTTAAGTCAGATTTCTTCTAAGCTCATCCCTAATTTTGAATATTAGCAACTATTTGCAGCCTCCTAGGGTGAGTAGTGCTCTCACTTCTCCTCCCACATCTGATTCTTTTTTGAAGAAACAGTGAGCCAGAGCTCTGAGGTGGCCCTCCTGGACCTTCCCGCGTAACAAGCTCCTCAAAAAAGACTGCAAGACAGCACTGAGAAGCAGACACAACTGGAATGCTGTTGTTTGTTTTAAAGAGAGAAAAGGAAAACCAAATACAGAAAGCAACACAGAAAGAAGCAAGCCAAGACATAACCTTCCTCTCAGCATCCTGTTCTTGCAGCTCAGTTTCCTCTCCCACGTCTCAGTTTAGAAAACTGAGTGATTTTGTAAGTTGTAGCCAACCCTGTCCAGTTCCCTCCAACCTCTACTCTCAGTTTCTGTGTCTGGCTCTGCATAAGGTTCCTGCCACCCTCTGGAAATGTGTCTGTTAAGCAGCCTTAAGCCTTCCTCTAAAAAAGTGACCTGAGCCCTGGTTAGAGAAACATAACATGCACCTCGAAGCAGAACCACACTGCCCACTCTAGTGACACACATTCACTGAAATTTAGCAGCTTGACTAAAAGGGTCAGACTCCTGTTCGTGCCTGGGTTTAAGGGCAGACAGATATTTTCACATTGCAGTGTTTCTGGGAAGCTCCATGTTTGTCTGCAGTTGCAATATTGCTCTCCGCAATAAGTAATTCTCGAATAGTGTGAGAACATGATTTTATCTGAAGAACTCCCTCCTCCTTTTTTTTTTTTCCCTCTGGGGAATAAAATATAACTGGATGCACTGTATATTACACAAGTCTTTGTGTTGGCAGACCTAGGGGGATGATGTGGGGAAAAGAACAACACTTTCCTATGTGCACGCTATTGAACTGTTAAACCATGGAATGAAAGCAGTTTTACTGTCTCAGTGCAGCCACAACAACTCAAATAACTTTCTGTCCTTTTTATATTCATATCGTGTATTCCTGAGTATAACTATACTCAGCATCTAACTGCTGTCAGTTTGACAGATGCAAATGCAGAGGGAACTTTGGATAAACTGCCCCTCCATCAAAATTGGTTTCTACATTAGTATTGCATTTCTACTAGCACTCTTAATTTCTGCAGCTTTACATGGAAGCTACTTCAAGACCAGCAACATCTTTCTTCTCTGAAACATTTGTCCTTCCTATCTGCAATCTGTAAAGAATACATGCTGCTGGTACCAAGTCTTCTACCATTACACAACTAGAGGTTTCTTTGCCAAGGAATGCAGTCCCAGCAAAGATAATTTGGTAAACATATTTTTTTTTACAGTGGCAGTGATGTAAAAACAGTATAGACTGAAGCAGAAGTTAGACTAATGGAAAAGATTCCAGTGCACAAAAAATAATGTGGTATTTACACTGCCTTAGCAAAAAACCTTCAATGTTTTATTTCTGTTGAAACAAGAGGGCCTCCCTTACTATCTGATAGGAGCAAAGGAACATTGTCTCTGCTTTCAGGGAACAAAAAAGGACATAAGGACCTGCACACCTTATTTTAATGAGAAAGGCTTACACTTATATTGCAGTCTTAAGTTCACCAGTGAATGTAAAGAATGAGATTGATAAAGCAAAGACATTATCACTTCCTAATGGTGAATGCAAAGTGCTAATGAAAGATTAATAGATATTATAAGCATGGTTAGGATATTAATAAATATTATGGTTGATATCCCTACCATCTGCAAAAGGAATTCAAAGCAGTGATAAGTCAGAGTTACAAGGCGTCTGTTAGTCTGCTGAGCGTTATGAAAACACATTATTTATGAAATCTCATATTAGTTTCTTATTAAAGTACTTTAGGAAGCTTGACTTTAATTCAAAAGGTTTAACCAGAAAGACATTCACACTGAGGTATTTTAAACTCTAAATCCAATTTATTTGGCTGGGAATTAGACCTATGTATATTTTAGGCAGTTTTGAAAATCTCAGCTTATGTACTTGGGACCACTAGAAGATAGGTAATTTTTTATTTTCAATGAGAAAAAAAGGTCCTTTTAAATCAGCTATCAAAAAACCTCCCAAAATCATTTGACATTGCTAGACTGCACATAGCTGCACATTAAGAGAGAGCTGCTTAATACAATCGGTGAGTGCATTTCTAATCCTGTGTTTCAGATGGTTAAATTATGTTTCTTTGGAGATATAAATTGGGGGTTTTATCCTTTAGAAAAAAAGAATAAAATTGCATTAAAAGTGAATTACTGAACTGAGTCTAATCTAATAATATTTTAAGAAATTACTCTTAAGGAACTGAAAGTCCTTATCTGGCTGGTGGGGGAGGGAAGAGAAGCGAGGGGCGGGGGGAGGATGGTCTGAGTGGGCAGTTCAGAACAAACTCACTGCAGGTGGTAAAGCCTACACAGGTGTCACTAAACTTGCCATTTACAGCAGCAAATTGAAGACCTGTGGATCCTTCATCATTACCAATGACCAGAATATGAAATAATAGATTTCCCCTGAGATTTTGGGATTTTCTGACCCGCTCTGCTTGAAGTGAGACTCAGTGAGACAGAAACTGAAGTTCTGTGCTGCTGTTTTGTAATAGGCCTTTGAAATGCTTATTGTAGAGGATGCACGAAACCCCTCTAATAATTCTGTGTATTTGACTGTTTTGGGGTTCAGTACAAGGTAACACTGGGACAACTGCAACATGAAAACTTCTTTTTTCCCAAAACCTTCTGATTACCTTTACTTGAAAAGATGATGTAGAGTCAGATGTGCCGTGCAAGATGGATACATAAATGCACACCTTCAGGTTGAAGATCTTTGTCTTAAGCCTATCAGGAAATTAAGGACAAATTTATATTGAAGAGCCCACTTAGGAGCATGGTTGTATTGGGTTTGTGTGGCGAGGTTTTGGTAGCAGGGGGCCTACAGGGGTGGCTTCTGTGTGAAGCAACTAGAAGCTTCCCTTGTGTCTGACGAAGCCAATGCCAGCTTGCTCCCAGACAGACCTGCTGCTGGCCAAGGCCAAGCCCATCAGTAAAGGTGGTAGCACCTCTGGGATAAAACATTTAAGAAGGGGGAAAAAACCTGTGCAACAGTGACTGCAGCCAGAGAGAGGAGTAAGAAGATGTGAGAGCTACAACCCTGCAGACACCAAAGTCAGTGAAGAAGGAGAGGAGGAGATGCTCCAGGTGCCGAAGCAGAGATTCCCCTGCAGCCTGTGGGGAAGACCATGGTGAGGCAGGCTGTCCCCCTGCAGCCCATGAAGGTCCACAGTGGAGCAGATCTCCACCTGCAGCCCGGGGAGGACCCCATGCTGGAGCAGGGGGATGCCCGAAGGAGGCTGCAACCCCATGGGAAGCCTGCACTGGAGAAGGCTCCTGGCAGGACCTGTGGCCCCATGGAGAGAGGAGCCCACGCTGGAGCAGGTTTTCTGGCAGGACTTGTGACCCCACAGGGGACCTACGCTGGAGCAGTCTGTTCCTGAAGGACTGCAGCCTGTGGAACGGACCCGTGCTGGAGCAGTTCATGGAGGACTCTCTCCCGTGGGAGGGACCCCACACTGGAGCAGGGGACGAGTGAGGAGTCCTCCCCCTGAGGAGGAAGGAGCAGCAGAGACAACGTGTGATGAACTGACCCCAACCTCCATTCCCCATCCCCCTGCGCCACTGGGGGGAAGAGGTAGAGAAAATTGGGAGTGGAGTTGAGCCTGGGAAGGAGGGAGGGGTTGGGGAAGGTGTTTTAAGATTTGATTTTTTTTCTCATTATCCTACTCTGATTTGATTGGAAATAAATGAAACTAATTTCCCCAAGTCAAATCTGTTTTGCCCATTACAATAATTGGTGAGTGATCTCTCCCTGTCCTAATCTTGACCCATGAGGTTTTCATCGTATTTTCTCTCCCCTGTCCAGCTGAACAGGGGAGTGATAGAGTGGCTTTGGTGGGGACCTGGCATCCAGCTAGGGTCAGCCCACCACAATGGTATTCACTGTCATTTATGACAAGCATATCTACTGAAGATTCATATTTGGGAGACAGAATCTTTTGTCCCTAGAAGGAGAGGATTATAAATACTGTAATGGTCTTTCCCTGAGAGATTGCCTTCATTATTGATAAAAGCCACAGTGATACCATCAATATTATTCCAACTCTTAAATAATATTGAGGCAAAGTAAACACTCAACTAATTTTCTAAACACTGCAGCATGTTGCCAAGATTGGTTGTGTAACCTCTATAACAAAAGACTTTCAAAACTGTGGTGGGCAGGCCCCTGAGCAACTTAATCTAACATTGAAATTATGCCAGCTTCAGGAAGGAGGTTGGATGAGATGATCTCCCGAGGTCTCTTAAACCAAATTTTTAATGTGATTCTGTGTGTTTACAAGAGAGACATTTCTCTAGTATGAGCAGCTACACATTTATGCTGGGAATCTAAGGGTAGGGAGAAAGAGGGCTGGAGGGAGGGAATGTTTATTGGAATGTATTTTTCCTTTATTCATTGTTCTCTGACTAATTTTCTGTCTCAGTCTGTATTTGCTGTTACAATAAAGCTGATTTCAAAACAACAGAGAAAACAAAATTACCTGGGCCACTTCATTCAATACTTCTTATCAAGACACTAAATGTAAAGCAATTAGTCTCTCACCCTAATCTACACAGGTGGAGAGTTGTGTGTTGCCTACTCCTGTGCAAAATATACAGAAAGCTAAGAGGATAAGAGTCTTCCACTGTATAGCTGCATAGTTACTGGATCAAAAGAGTTAAAACTGAGGGGGGAGTGTGGGTGTGGTGTCTGATGCTGAACTTCGTGAAGGCAGACCTGAGATTATTGACTATAAATTTCTTGTGTATGTGATACGCATGAAGCATATTGCCTGGATGCCTGCAATATATACTAAAGAGGAACAGACAATAAATGGAACATTTCTGGGGACAAGAGGAGGTGAATGTGAGAGAAAAAACAGTGGAGCGCAAGCTTTTATCTGTTATGCTTACAGATAATCTGTTTTAAATTTTGGAGCTAGACTAAGAGTTATCTGAGCCAAAGTGGGCAATGTATATGTGAGGAGCCTAACTCAAGACATACACTTGGCAAATTCAATAGTGAGGTCTTGCTTCTCCAAAATAAGGATACTAGGATTTCTACAAGCATAGATGTTCAGAACCAAGAAGAGAAATTAATCAGGAGATAGATCATGGCTTTGCAGACGGGTAAGTCTGAGCAAGGTTTTAGTGACTCACCCACCAGCTCTCTAGCATGTTGGATTTTCAGTATCAATGAGTGTTTGAATAGCTAGTAATAGCCAGCTAGCAAAATAGATGCAGGAGAATGACAGTAAGTATTAATGGTAGTCACACTTCATGGAAGAAGTTTCCACCATACAGTTCTACTTTTACCTTGTTGGCTACTGTTGCAAGATAATGTGAATTTCTTTTTGTTCAAACAACCTTCCCCAGCCACATCATACTGTATCTCTTCTCTCTATCTCACACCTCTTGCTATGATCTGGTACATTTTACTTGGTTTTTTTCCCCTTTTTCTTTTTTAAGGATAATCATAACTACCATGGCTGCATATCACCAGCTGGTCCAGAAGAGTGGAATTCCATTCAGATAACTAAAATGTTTTTCACTTATAACACCAAAGAATATTTCTTCCTGTTATTTTGGGAAATTTCAGATAGTTGTTCGTCCTGAGTTTAAAAATGTCTAGATTTTTGAGTCCATTAGTTCTTCAAAACTGTGTGATGAGCAACTTTTAGTCTCCAAGTCTTTGGTAGTCAGGAAATCTAACTATCCTGAAAGTGCTTTTGTAATGGTTGGAGATCTTTGATGTTATGTTACACTTAATTAAATAGCTGTATTAGAAAAACATATGTTATTCCTAGTTCCCCTCAGATAAGATTCTCTGAAGGCATTAAAGAGTGCTATCTTATTATTCCCCATCTTTTAATGTTTTTATTACAGGCACTCACAAAATATATACTATAGCACTTCACTCTGAGGTGACATGCACTCTTGACCTTGTCTGCAATTTCCCTCATGAGGTGCATAGCTCTTTTTTTTACGCTATGTATAGCCCTTAGGTTTTTGTTAATTTAAAATAAAAAAATTCTCTCTAATGATTTTTCCACACATATATACACAAAATATATAAATACCTCACACAAGGTTTGGTTTTACTTTTAAACCTGTGGTTAGCGCCTGCTAGGTAAACATTATTTTACAACAAAGAAATACTCATAGGGAGTGGGATGTAAAAAAACCCCAACATAGTACTTCAGCACTTAGGTATTTTCAGTTTGTCAGCACTATTTCTGCATCTTCTAATTTTATGTCTTCAGTATTAATTACATTTAAAATAATGATACACAGTGTTGCAAACATCTCCCAAAACCTGCTTTAGCAGGAAGCAGCCAGAATAGACCGCTGGTATTAATGGCACAACTCCATAACCCATGTGTGCAAGATACTCTCTTACATAACAGTCACATAAGTCCAAGGAGAACAGAAAGCTTGGGAAGTATATGTGAACAACAGATAGCAGGCCTTTTGTAAAACAGCAAGAGGAATTTGACAGCTGAATTTCCTGCTCAGAGCACCTGAGATGCCAGGATTGAAGTCATGGTGAGATAAGAGTATTGATTGCAGAAGAGGAAAAGGTAAAATGTAGAGCCACTATTCGAAGTTTGGCTACACAGTTTGATTTGCTTCCTAGAAAATCAGGCTGCTATTTTCCTTCCTTTGTCAATGCAGCACTATCAGTATTGTAGGCATCATCACAAGGGGATGGATTTGTAAACACACAAAAGGAATGAAAACCTGCAGTACACTGCTGCAGTTCAGGCTGTCAGATCATATCTCCGTGGCTGCAGTCATGTGAATGGAGGCATAACACTGCTACCTAAGTCTTGCGTAAACCATTGTCTTTCTTTGGACAGCAGTATGGATGGGCAATTTTGTTCACAATTTGTTTTTCACTTTCATGGTTTTTCCATTTTCCTATAAATTCTTAAAATAGTACTTCCAGGAGTGTTACTCTGATTTAGTAGGGCTCCCACTTGCAGTGGGAGCAGACTTCTGAAGACAGACCTGAGACTCTTATTTTCTAGACCCAGGCTGTTGTCTGGGTGTTATACATCAGATGACAAAGCTTTTATTTGCCCTCTTTATATATTACCATACTCTGCATTATTAGTTTGCCTGGATAAATAAATCTGTTAATAGAGGGTGGGCTAATAATATAAACACCTGTTATCCAAGGAACTTTAAAATACCTTCTAGGGATGAAGAAGCTAAAAAAAGAATAAAGCTTTCATTCCAAATCTTTATTTCATATGCTGAGAATTATACTTACAGTATAATTGATCACAGCTAGTAATTTAAAGATTCATCACCGTGGTTGGAAGACTGCTGTCTCAGTAAAGGTTATCTTGAAAATAAAATCCACTAACTTTCAATCCTCTACAAAACAAAGATCAAACATATGTATGATGCGAGGATGCAGTGGGTCAGAACACATGCACATCCTTGCTCATTATCAGTCAGCTGGGAGGGGCAGACCCTTAGGAAAAGAGTAGAAGCAAAAAGAACAAACATGGAATGAATGATCTTTCCTCCAGCAAAATCCTCTTGGCTCTGGCAGTTAAGGGATTTCTAAACTGGAAGTTGCATCTGAACTGTTGTCTCACCAACCAATAACACAACTGCTGTCTTTGAATTTGTCTAAACCTTTTCTGAATTTATTGAGCTTTTTTCCTCCCCAGTATCTTGTACTAATGAGTTCTACTCTTAAATGTTGAGATGCATGAAAAGGTATTCTGTGCATTCTTTTAATGCCATACAGCAGTGCTATCTCAAGAAAACTGCAGCCTGTTCTGACCTTGTTAAAAATAAGGCGAATCCTAAGATGTCCTCACATAAAGTTACTTGGTAATATACCCAGGTTCATACTTCTTTTCTGTGAAGTTCTTCTCAGAACATCTCCAGCAGTGAAGGAAACCCTTAGTCACAGGTTAAACACAAAGCTTCTCCAACAGTATTTATACTGAAAACTGTACATTTAATTCATATCAAAGTCTACTCTTTCTGTGTGTTTTAGCTCTGGTCATTAGTTAGTGTGCCATGAATTCACTTTTGTGTTTATTTTTACTCCCATGAGTTGTACCTTATAAGTGATAATGATATATTCCATTCAAGATAGCAAGAAGATTCCTTTATATTTTGGGGAAAAAAAAAAAACACACAAAAAAAAAACCAAAAAACAAACACAACCCCCCCCACCAAAACAAAAAAACACAAATACCTCCTACCCCCCAAAAAACCCAAACAACAGCAAACCATCTACCAAATCTCAGAGACTCTTTATTTTTGATCTGTATTTTCATTCAGAACATTTCATTCAGAAAAAAAAATATTTTAAAAATTTATGGAAGAAATCAATATAAAAAATTATGGGTTTATTACTGACACTTCATAAGAATGGTTTTATCTCTGTTAATGCAACCTTTCATGCACATTGTAGTAAACATTTGTAAAAATAGCTGTTGGAAATTAACACTGTAACTGCTAACATTATGAAATTTTGTTACTGCTATGTTCTTGATTCAGGAATTTTTTTAATTTGAGAGGTTGTTTCTGTTGTCTTATAAGCCTTGGGAATGGAAGTTCACAAATGCATTGAAAGTTGTGAACACCTTGAAGAACAGAAAAGTCTATGCATTAGACCTGCATTTATAACTGGCCAGGAAAAACAAACAATAACAAAACACAACAAATACCTCGCCAATTGACTTAAAGATCAAAAAGCAATATCCCCATCAGCTTATACTAATCACCTGAGAGTGAAATCTATAAACCACAGCGAAATTATATAATGGTACTTCTATTAAAAGGTATCTTTTTATTACAATGATCACTAACAATCTCCTCCCAACCAAAGTAGGCCTTCCATCACTCTAGCATGCATATAGAAATTTACAATAACAGGTTACAGTGTGTAGTATAGCACTGGTTATAGGGACAGATCACCCAGTATGCTCAGCCTCATCCCTGGTAATACACTACCCTGCTCCACCAATAAGATCATCTACCACTCACACTAACTAATTAAATGCAAGCACATTAACTCTGAAGTGTTCTGCATCTATTTCCAACCCAGAGAGTCTGTATTCATCAAAATATGCATATTTTCTTCCAGTTCTATCAGACAGTCAAAAAAAAAAAAAAAAAAAAAAAGATTTATTTTGTGTCTAAACCTTGCTAGTAAATGTCTGCAGGTACTCACTTAATTGCAACTGTCTTAATTAAAAATAATGGTGGTGAAAGTAAAAAGTGTTCAGCTTTACAGCCATGAAGTATCATAACAATTTTTCTCATGATCACGTTGGAAACTCACAAGAGAACCTGTCCCTGAACCCAGATATCTCAAACCCACACATAATTTTTAACCATCTCTCATCTCCTAATAGCTTAGAAATTATAGACTTCTAAGCACTCTGAATATTTTTTTTACTTCATATCTACAAGGTGCAGAGTACTGCCTATCAAAATACATAGAAATGTGTTTTATATAATGAGAAGAATCACAGAAGACTCAAGCTTGAAACAAGCAATCAGAAGCTAATAAAGATGTGCAGTCTACTGCTAAGAGGAAATCTTCACAAAATCAGGGTCAAACCTTTATGGTTTGACAGGAAGAAATTGAGGCAGTGCAACAGCTTATTCTCACATGAAAGCCAAAACTAGAGAAAGGTTATTTGTAATTCTTTTTTGGATGCTGCTGAAAGCCTGAAGGAATTTGCCACACAAGCCTTCAGACATGACATGGTCGCTGGTGAATTCATCAGATGTGCAGCAAAAATCCTTTAGTCAGTCTGTGTCCTCACTGCAGCGCACATAACTTCAGCACTTTTAGATCAGTATCTGAACCTTAAAGCAAGTCTTATGTTGAACCCCCCAAACAGTACTAAATTTTAAATGAATCTGAAAACACCTGGTTCAATTTAGTTTCCCAGTCCAGAGTCAACAAAATCTATTCCTCTGTTAGATTTCAATAGTTTTTAGGAACAACTCAAAATAAACCAGAGCTTTTTAAAGAACTTCATAAGGGTATGATGCATATCACTCTGAAAGTAAGTCAATACATTCCAAGATCCCTCTCCTCACAGCAGTTCACTAGAATAACCTGGATGAAAGTGACTCTGATAGCCATGTTATTCAAAAACACATACTTATGCTGGAAAATGCTGAAATGTAAAGAGATAAATGGTTTCTACCACCACATAGTTGGAGACATTCTTGGAAGTCAGCTAACTGACACCACAAGGCAGGATCAGCCAACAGTTTTATTGCAGTCTTTTACTCTAGTTAGAAGTCTGGCCTTAAGTGATGGAGACTCCAGAATTGCCCACACAATCTATCTTGACTTAATTTCATATTTAGAGAAAAAAAGAAAGTGAAGGCACTTTGAAAACAACAAGTTTTTGTTTGGCCCTTACCAGTGTGCTTTTTTCAAAACAGCATTGCATGTAGATGTCAGTTATTTTTGGTTTCATGTCTTAACCTGAACAAAGAAAGAGTTGGAAATTCTTAGTCTACACATACTTCCAGATTAACTCTTGGTATCAGATACTAGAAGTTAACTACAGGTTAAAAAACTGTCCTGGGTGCCCCAGTTCCTTTCTATGCCCTGTATTAGGCTAAGAAATCTGCCTAGGAACTTTTTATGAATATAAAGATGTTGGGTTATTATTACATAAAATAGTTGCCATGTCACTTGTTTTTGCCTGTGCCTTCCCTAGTCTAATACTCTCAAAGAACCGTTACAAGCTACATTCAGAGGAATTCAATGAAATAATATCACCTACCTACTCAAAAAGCACTGTAAATGGCAAAATCCGTTTTTGAGGGGAATGGTTACTGTTATGTCCTGTGACTGTAGTTTGCTTATCAGGTCCCATTCTTAAGAATTAGTGATGAGGTTTCCAAAAGCATGTTAGGCTTTTCATCTGAACTCCTCAGGTGCATTCAAGGCAGAAGCAAATAAGATGTAGTGAAGTAAGACTGAAAAGAGTATGTCTACTTATTTCTGTTTTTTTTCTGAGCCCATACTGTAAAAATAGGAAACAAAGGATACAGCAATTGTTTGCAGAATGTGGACATTGTTTATAAAATATATTGGTCTCATTAGACAGGTCCTCTGAATCTGTCCTTTATTTGACAGTCCAGTCCAAATTAGCAACTAGAAGTACCTGTGAAAGTAGCATTCCAACCCAGAAAACTCTGAAGCTGTTAGACAGACAGAGATTTATCACAGGTAAAAGGAATGTCTCCATTCTGCAGTCTTGCAGCCCAGTTCAACAATTTACCAACAGACTGCCTTCCATTTTCTATTTCCTGCTCCTTGCCCTTGAGTGCTCAGAGGTACTTTACCAGTCCTCAGATGAGGTTTGTCCTTACTTTGTCCTCCCAGATCTCTGGTTTCCCAAATAGGAAACAACCATAACTCTTTTCACACTCGGTTATGATTGACCATAGAGATTATATAATTTAGCAAATAAATAAAATTGGAATCTCTAGATCACTGACTTTTTGTTCAAGAAAAGTTACTGGATTGAGGGGCATGATACTTGCAGTGATGTTGTGGTTTAACCCCAGTCATCAAATAAACCCCACACAGCCGCTTGCTCACTCCCCGTTACTGAGAAGGGAGAGAATCAGAAGAGTAAAAGTGAGAAAACGCATGGTTTGAGGTAAAGACAGTTCAACAGGTAAAACAAAAGCCATGCTCCAGCAAAGCAAACCAAGGAATTAATTCACCACTTCCCATGGGCAGGCAGGTGTTCAGCCATCTCCAGGAAAGCAGGGCTCCATCACAAGTAACAGTTACTTGGGAAGACAAACACCATCACTCTGAATGTCACCCCCTTTCTTCTTCTTCCCCCAGCTTTATATGCTGAGCATGACGTCATATGGTCTGATGGTCTGGAATATCCCTTTGGTCAGTTGGGGTCAGCTGTCCCAGCTGTGTCCCCTCCCAACTTCTTGTGCCCCACCAGCCTACTTGCTGGTGGGGTGAGAAGCAGAAAAGGCCTTGGCTCTGTGTAAACACTGTTCAGCACTCACTGAAACATCCCTGTGTTACCAACACTGTTTTCAGCACAAATCCAAAACATAGCACTATACCAGCTACTATGAAGAAAATTAACTCTATCTCAGCTGAAACCAGGACAAGTGATTAACAAACAAATGCTCTAGGCCAGCTGAAGAGAATAAAGAGGATTGGAACGTATTAATCATAGAATCATAGAATCATTTAGGTTGGAAAAGACCTTCAAGATCATCGAGTCCAACCATTAACCATGCCCACTAAACCAGTAAGTACCCTCTCCACTCGCTTTTTGAATATCTCCAGGGATGGTGACTCAACCACTTCCTTGGGCAGCCCATTCCAATGTTTGACAACCCTCTCAGTAAAAAGATTTTTCCTAATATCTAACCTAAATCTCCCTTGCCGCAACTTGAGGCCATTTCCTCTTGTCCTATCTCCAGCCACCTGACAGAAGAGACCAGCACCTACCTCACTACAACCCCCTTGAAGGTAGTTGTAGAGAGCGATAAGGTTCCCCCTCAGCCTCCTCTTTTCTAGACTGAACAGCCCCAGTTCCCTCAGCTGCTCCTCATAAGACTTGTGCTCCAGCCCCCTCACAACTTGGTTGCCCTTCTCTGGACACGCTATGGCAACTCCATGTCTTTCCTGTAGTGAGGGGCCCAAAACTGAACACAGTACTCGAGGTGCGGCCTCACCCGTGCCCAGTACAGGGGAACAACCACCTCCCTGCTCCTGCTGGCCACACTATCTCTGATACAGGCCAGGATGCTGTTGGCCTTCTTGGCCACCTGGGCACACTCCTGGCTTATATTCAGCCGGCTGTCAACCAACACTCCCCAGGTCTTTCTCTCCCAAGCAGCTCTCCAGCCACTCTTCCCCAGGCCTGCAGCGCTGCATGGGGTTGCTGTGACCCAAGTGCAGGACCCGGCACTTGGCCTTGTTGAGCTTCATACAATTGGCCTCAGCCCATCGATCCAGCCTGTCCAGATCCCTCTGTAGAGCCTCCCTACCCTCAAGCAGATCGACCCTGCCTCCCAACTTGGTGTCGTCTGCAAACTTGAAGGGGGTGCACTCGATCCCCTCATCCAAATCATTGATAAAGATATTAAACAGAACAGGGCCCAACACCGAGCCCTGGGAACACCACTTGTGACCTGCCGCCAACTGGATTTCACCCCATTCACCACAACCCTCTGGGCTCGGCCACCCAGCCAGTTTTTCACCCAGTGAAGAGTACACTTATCCAGGCCACGAGATTCCAGTTTCTCAAGGAGTGTGCCGTGAGAGACAGTGTCCAAGGCCTTGCTGAAGTCAAGGTAGACAATATCCACAGCCTTCCCCTCATCCACTAGGCGGGTCACCTGGTCATAGAAGGAGATCAGGTTGGTCAAGCAGGACCTGCCTTTCGTAAACCCATGCTGACTGGGCCTGATCCCCTGCTTGTCCTGGACTTGCCATGTGAGTGCTCTCAAGACAAACCGTTCCATAATCTTTCCCAGTACCAAGGTCAGGCTGACAGGCCTGTAGTTCCCCAGGTCCTCCCTCCGACTCTTCTTATAAATGGGAGTCACATTGGCAAGCCTCCAGTCCTCTGGGACTTCCCCTGTTGACCAGGATTGCTGATAGATGATGGAGAGTGGCTTGGCAAGGACCTCTGCTAGTTCCCTCAGTACTCTTGGATGGATCCCATCAGGTCCCATAGATTTCTGAGTGTCCAGATGGCGTAGTAGGTCACTAACTAATTCCTCCTGGATTAAGGGGGGTATGTTATGCTCTTCATCCTTACCTTCCAGCTCAAGGGGTGGAGTACCCTGAGGATGACTGGACTCACTATTAAAGACTGAGGCAAAGAAGGCATTAGGTACCTCAGCCTTTTCCTCATCTCTGGTGGCTACGTTCCCTTCTGTATCCATTAAAGGAAAGATATTCTCCTTGGGATTCTTTTTACTGTTAACATATTTGTAAAAACATTTTTTGTTGTCCCTTACGATAGTGGCCAGATTTAGTTCTAGCTGAGCTTTTGCCTTTCTAATTTTCTCTCTGTATGATCTAACAAGATCCCTGTACTCTTCCCAAGTTGCCCGCCCTTTCCTCCAGAGAAGATAAACTCTCCTTTTTTTCTTGAGTCCTAGCAAAAGCTCCCCGTTCAGCCAGGCCGGTTGTTTTCCTCGGCGGTTCGACTTGCGGCACATGGGAATAGCCTGGTCCTGAGCCATTAAGATTTCCTTCTTAAAGAATGTCCATCCCTCCTGGACCCCTTTGCCCTTCAGGACCATCTCCCAAGGGACTCTCTCAACCAGTGCCTTGAAGAGGCCAAAGTTTGCCCTCTGGAAGTCCATAGCGGTGGTTTTGCTGACCGCCTTCCTTGCCTCACCAAGAATTGAAAATTCTATCATTTCATGGTCGCTAAGCTCAAGATGGACTCCAACCATCACACCTCCCACCAGTCCTTCCCTGTTCGTAAACAACAGATCTAGCAAGGCTCCTCCCCACCAGCTGTGTCAGGAAGTTATCATCTTCCACACACTCCAGGAACCTCCTAGATTGTTTACTCACTGCTGTGTTGTATTGCCAGCAGATGTCTGGAAAGTTGAAGTCCCGCAAAAGGACAAGGGCACACGATTCTGAGACTACTGCCAGCTGCTTGTAGAATGATTCATCCGTCCCTTCAACCTGGTCGGGCAGTCTATAACAGATTTCCAGCACAATATCTGTCTTATTGGCTTTCCCTCTCATCCTCACCTATAAGCACTCCACCTTGTCATCAGAATTGTGTATCTCTGTACAGTCAAAACATTCCCTAACATAGAGAGCCACCCCACCACCTCTTCTACTTTGTCTATCCCTTCTGAAGAGCTTGTAGCCATCCATTGCAACACTCCAGTCATGGGAGTCGTCCCACCATGTTTCCATGATGGCGACTAAGTCATATCTATCCTGCTGCACGATGGCTTCCAGCTCCTCCTGTTTATTGCCCATGCTGTGTGCATTGGTATAGATGCATTTGAGCTGGGTTATCGAATCCACCCCTAACATCACCATGCTGCCCCCAGGCTCATCTCTGGTGCACCTAGTTTTATCCCTTACCCCCTTCGAACCTAGTTTAAAGCCCTCTCTATGAGCCCTGCCATCTCATGAGCAAGGATTCTCTTACCCCTTTGAGATAGCTGGACACCATCTGTCGCTAGCAAGCCCGGTGCTGTGTAAACCTCCCCATGATCAAAAAATCCAAAATGCCACCAATGGCACCAGCCTCTGAGCCACATATTAACCAGGTGTGTTTTCCTGCTCCTTTCAGTATATTCCCCTGCCACTGAAGGGACTGAGGAAAACACTACCTGTGCTCCCGATCTTTCTACTGATCCTCCCAGTGCCCTGAAATCCCTTTTGATTGCCTTTGGATTTCTCTCTGCAATCTCATCACTGCCAACCTGCACAACCAGCAGTGGGTAATAATCAGAGGTCCGAACTAGACAAGGGAGTTCCCTGGTAATGTCTTTCACCTGGGCCCCATGGAGGCAGCAGACTTCCCTGTGGGATGGGTCAGGTCTGCATATTGGGACCTCTGTCCCCCTCAAGAGGGAGTTGCCTACAAGAATTACCCTCCTTTTTCTTTTTTCAGAGGATGTGAGAATGCATGGGGCTGCCTGACTGAGCCTAGGCACCTCCCTAGATAGGGCTTCATCTACACCCTGATCTTCACTGGCCTGGTCCTCAAGTTCCAGAGCCCCATACCTGTAGTGTAGGGGCAACTGGGAAGGTGAGGGAGACCGGGAGGGGATTTGCCTGCCTCCCCATGCAGGGACTGGTATCCATTGCCCTCCATCTCTTAGGTCCCCTCCTGCCTGGTGGCAGGAGGGCAGGGGAACCTCCGCTTCTTGCGGAGCCTCCGTCTCCTGCCTCTGCCTCAGGGATGGCAGGGTGTGGGCCCACCAATCTGTCTCCCTCTCACACTCCCTGATACTCCTCAACCTTTCCACTGCCTCCTTCAGCTCTGCCACCAGGCTGAGCAGATCATTCACCTGGTCACACCTCATACAAGAGGTGTCCCCGCTGACCTCCATTATTTCTGACAGACTCAGGCACTCCCTGCAGCCAGAGACCTGGACAGCTGCATGTTTACATGGGACCTCTGTCTGAGTTACCACATTATTCCTAACAATGGCTTTCACCCAAGTGGCAACCATACCTGGGTCTCCCTCTGGGCAGATGCCCACTGCTTAAGTAGCCTTCTCCAGCTGGGAAGAGAGGGGCCTGCGCCCTACCTGCGCGAACTGCCTGCGCGAACTGCCTATGCGAACTGCCGCGCCACGCCCTTTCTGCCGCGCCACGCCCTGTTTGCCCACCCTGTTCACCGCGCTCCTGGTCACCGGCACTCCTCGGGGCCGTTCCAATCTCCCGCGGTTGCCCCGGCAACGCCCACGCCACGTCAGCCTCTCTCGCGAGATCCGCCGGCCGGCCGGGTCGGCCGGGTCCCTCCGCTCCTCCCCGGCGCTCCCGGGCCTCGGGAACCTCCCGGTCCGCCTCCGGCTAGCGTTTAGCCGCGGCTTAGCGTTGCCTCTGCTGGCCTCGCCGCTGACTGATCAATAGATAAAACACTTCAAAGTGAAATGGTGTCTGTTAAAACACTCTAAATCAGCTACATTAGAGAATAATGTATACTGCTTTAACTTCTCTTAATTAAAGGAATCCATTGGTCTATAAAATCTGGATTCTTCTCAGTAAGGGAGCTGGGTTGTCTTTGGCAACAATCTCTCTCCAGCATTTTGCTTACATGAAGAACAAGGTACTGACATAAGGGTTCCATATTAATCATGAAAAACTGCACATGTAAAAATAAGTACAGTGTGTAATGGGGTTGTTCAGGTTATGTGATGGGGTAAACTAAAATGTTGAAAAGCTGAAAGGAGAGATTGAATAATAATTTAAATTGTACTGATACAAACCTCCTGGGATCAGGAAGCTTTTCTGTAAATTATTTCATGTGTCAAATAAAAAATACTGCAAGAGCAGGCTGATGACTAATTTTTTGTTGCTTAATCCTTGCAGCAAATTGTATCATGTCTACAAAATACAAATCTGACTGCTGGCTGTTGACAGTGACCATTTTTAAACTGGACACTGAGTTGTCCCCGTACTTAAATTTGCACGAATAAATATATTTCACTATTTTGTTGTTGCTGAGGCACAATTTTTTTGTTAAAAAAATATTGATAATGAAATATGAAAAAAAAAAATTAACTGTCAGTGAATTTCTCAGTGCCATGGAAAGAAAGCTCTTTAAGACTTCATGTCATTTAAGACATGTGTGTTCTGTCTTTAATATCTACCCTGTACATTGCACTACATCTCCTAGGTTGGTTGATTGACCACAGGCAATTGTGTAAACAGAATTGAATGACTGTCTAACTAGCAGGAGAACCATTAAAACTGGGGTTTTTTGTTTTCATTTTGCCTAAGGTAAAAGGGAGAATACCCAACTCAGCATAAAGGCCTTATCAGCAGAGTGGGCATTTTTAAATGAGCTTAAACTGTCAAAGTGAGCTTATATGGAAATTGTTCATGATGCAAAGCTAGGAACCTCTTCGGACATGTCATTTTGTAGAATCACATTATTAGTTGTACCCCAATTTTACATGTTGTTCTCTCCCATCCTAGATTTCTTTTTCCAGTTAACAGTCCTCCCATTCAAAAGCTTCCTTTTTCTTTCATGGAAGGAAAGGTCTGCAGTTGCTGACAGTAACTCATACTTGATGATCTTCACTTAATCAATATGATCTACATGTTGTTTACTTTTCTTTGTTCTGCCTGATTGTTTTGCTGCTTGGGGATATTTTCACACTTAATGATGAGCAAAGGGTTTGTAACGATCTGAGTTTAAATCATGAAGTAATGAACAGTTAATTTTAGGGAATTTTTAAGTGAAGTACTCTGGAGGATTATATTTTTTGCTTAATGAAAACCAGCGTCAGCTCATCTTTTTAATTATTCAAATTCCTTTCACTTCAAACATGTTCCATTAGAAATTATAATTCATGATTGCCATCAATATGAAGCTGCACTGAAAGCCCTGGCTAATACAGGTAATTACAGTCATTCAGTAGCTGACTCCAGTGAAATTAGGAGCATTAGCATAAACTGAAAAGTCCCTTCTCCCTCATTCAGTACAGTAAGGTAACAGAGCATGTTAAAGAATGGATTAGCTTCATTCAAAGACAAATGGCACCACCCAAAAAATAAAAATATCCCTTGATTTACAAAGCTTTGAAAACCATGCTTGTAGGCCACCACACTTTTTTGATTTAGGCTATTGGGTTGAGTATGGTTGATTCATTTATATTTAGGACTTCAGATGTTTTGGAATTGTTAATTTTTACTGCACAAGTGATATTGTTTACCATGGCCATGTGGAAACAGTGGATCAGAGTGTAACCCAGTCATCTTCTGCCTTAGAGGGTGGAATGCTTTTGTTGGCATTGTGTCAGAAGGTAAGGGAGGAGAGCTTCAAGTTAACTCTTTCTTCAGAAGCCATACTGCAGGGCTACTCCATTTATATTGATGTCTTCTGGGGAGTTTTATCTAGGTGCATTTAGGAGGGAGGAGTGTACTTAAAAATTTCCTGAGTAAGGTGTGATTTCTGCATTTGTTTCAAGTCCCTTGGAGACCAGAAAAAAATATTTGAAAACCCGAATCTGTTAAGGATATATCACACATTGAGAGTCCTGATCAGGTCTGGACAAAATGAACAATAATCATGACTGCCTGTAACACAACCCAGACACAAATTCTGATCAGACTGGCTGGAAAAGAATTCAAAATTCCACAGTTGGATTAACAAATGTATTTCATGTAGTTCAAAGTGAAAAAAAATTCAACTATTCAGTTCCTGATAGCTGTCTGAACCTCTTGTATCTAATGTTGTGTCACCTGCTCTGCTAAATTTCCATTAAGATCTGAGGACAAGCCCTGTGTGTCACCCACTGTTCTCGTTACACTTGACAAAGCTTGGATGTTCTTTGCTGAGAAAGGCATAGGATCTTTTTTTTTTAAAAAAAAAAAAACAAAAACAAACAACAAAAAAAAACCCACAGAGCAGCCACATGCAGGAAAGAAAAACTATAGGGAACGTGGCTTACAAGAGCCAATGGAACACATGGAAAAAAGCTATTGAGTAGAAACAGTGCCTAAGGCTCTGTAAGTATTCAAACACAGTTTTTATCTCCTTTCTTTCCTTCTCTCTCTTCTTACTCTTACTTTTTTTCTTTTCTTTTAAGAGCCCTGTTGACTGCAGCTATGATTGTTGAGGTGAAGCAAAATTTGTGAAATTATCATTCTCCTCTGAAAAGGGGGACATGAAATATTTTTTCTGAAACCGAAGTCTTTTGCTGGAAAGGCAAGCATCTGAATTATGTCCCTATGTAAGCTCTGCCAGCAGCTCCTCAAGTGCATCAGCCTCCAACTGCAGGGATAGAACAGGGCCTTTATCAGCAGAGCCAGAGCATGGGCAGCTCTGAATGGGCTGTGTGTCCTTTGGCAGTAATTGTAGCAGTGGGCTATGATAGGAGAATGGGTTTCCCTGTTCTAGAACACCTCTAGTCTTTTTCTGAACACAGACCTGGGGGTTTCATTTGTTTTATTACTTAAAATACTGTCATCTTCTAGGCTGTGGACTGAAATGGAGGATTTAGTATGGGTTATGCAAAACCTATTTTTCACTTCTGTCTGTTTCTGTAGGATTAGTGTTTAAAATAAATTTTTCTCCTTTTTGATGTGCAGCCTCACTTTTTCTTGTCAGAACTGTTAAATACACACATTGGCAACAACAGATATATATTTAGTAAACTTGATTCTGAAAACTTCATTTTTGTTGCACAAGTCTCCTAAGTGATATATTCCAATCACTTAAATGCATTTTGCTGCAGTTTGCAAAGCGTTATTACTCCCCTTTGGGAATCTTAAACCATAGTCTATGAAGTAAAAGACTGGTTTTCATAAGCCAAAATATTCAAGATTTTTGTAGTTCTACTAAAGGGCACTGCTGCAGAAATGAGGGGTGGGGACTTATTTCCATTTCCTACATCAACTCACAAAGCCCGTCTGGCTGCAATACAGTCTTGGAAGATGTGCCTCATCCTAAATTGACAGTCTGCTTACTCTGCTGACTATATTGGGACAGCAGGCATGAAGTAGCCTAGCCTCCCAACTTACACCTCTGTCATAGGTTGTGTAAATATTTTCCCAGATCCTCAAAGCCTCACACACTTGATAGTGTTCATCCTTTGCTACAGGTAGAGGTTTTCCTGACACCATTTCCCAAACCTTCTACCAGGATTTTGCTTCCCTGAACCCCAAGAATAAATTCATCCATTTACACTCCTTTGCCCCAGAGGTACACTCAGATGTATGGTGAGGCAATATCCCAGTTGTGTCCTAAAGACATATCCAGCCTTAGCATCTTAACTCATGTTAAGTACATCCACAATTAAAGTTACTGTGTGTGCTTTGGCCCAGATCTTTAACTGAGTTACTAGCATGATTCTTTATTTCTTCATCAGTTGCAGTGCCATCACTAATTATAGCCTACCATGGTTAGGGTGCTTTATATTAGACTGTATTATCTATATCTCTGACTCATTAGAAAGTCGGCTAATGGCAAGGAAGCATCCCAAGTGAATCTGGACTGTCCTTTACAAAACCTCTGTAAGTGGAGAGGCTCAAGGGCTGTTGCTAACTTCAGTTAATTGTTCCTGTTTACTTCTGCTTCTAAATTTTAATCTGCTCCTTTCAGCAGAACAGCTTGCAAAGCTTTGTGTTCACTGTGATTCCTTGTTGATTTAAATTAATACTTAATGGGTTTTAAGAGGCATGCTTGCCTTGTTGATATGAGCACACCAGGTGCATGACTAATTTAGCAAATGAAGAAGACATTTATGCTGCTGGACATGTCAGTAGTAGAATTAAAATTTCTCCAAGACTGAGAAAATACTTACCTTACTTGTTTAGCTACCTGGACATACTGTTTATCTGTGTATGAACATATATTACAAATTCTTTTTCTTTGTATGGGATTTGTCCTTGTCCATATTCATTCCTGCAAGAAAGTTTCTGCTGGATCAGATATTACAGAACGCTTTCAGAGGGAAAGGGAAGAATTTGTGTGTGCATAGGTGCCAGCAACAAATGAATTGATAGCTTGGGGAAAAAACTCACTCAGAAGAGTTAAAAGAATCAGACCTACCCTTCAGTCCACCTGAAAACTGTGGCACAGTTTGGAACTATACCAAATATACAACTACAGATACACCTTTTACAAAAACCATATGCAAAAAATTCTGAACATTGTTTTTCCATTAATACCATGAACAGTGGGAAACTTGGAAAAATAATTACTTTCTCCAATTACCTAACCTACTAAAAAAAGTTATTTGCTGTCTTTTAATAGTAATTACATTTGTCAAAGTGTTGCATAGTGCTCGATGACTTAATTTGCTCATTGGGAACCATATTATTTCTTCTAAAAAGGTTAAAGACAAGGATTTCTACCCAAGTCATTCATTTTATTTTAGTGGTGTAGCAATGACACCATCCTCGTAAGCTCAGTACAAATAGAATGAGTGAAAATGGAGCTGTGTTTTTAAATTACGCATTCCATGAGAAGGAACAGGGTGATTGTAACTTTCATAATGATCTCCTGTGTTAAAATAATTTAAGAAGGAAATTTTAGCCCACTATTTTTAAAACCTATTTCCAAAGTATGGTGTGACAAGGTAATGTATAAATTAGAGTAATTAAGACTGCTACAGACCAAGAACATTATATAGATTTTACAGCTTCTCAATTCTCCTTTCTCCTCATGACACATTTTCTTCCATTTTATCAATATTTCTGGGCTTTTGACCACTTTTTACTAGTGATAATCTAATATTCTCATGAGGTTCATCATTGATTCATTCTTCTTTGCAATGGGGTCGGACAATGGCTTTACCTATTTCTGTATTAATGTGTTTCATGACTGGTTGATGGATTTAAAATAATTCAGACTGATTCAAGGTCATTTTGACTAAAGCTGTTCAATATCAGAATGTTTCTTGTTTTGCCTCCAGTAGTTTGATATGGAAGGAATATTAGGCTCTATATGCTTTGACGTAAAGGTCCTGTAACATGGACTAAATTTCTGTTAAATCCAAACATCAACATATGGTTCAATTTTATTCCCTGAAAATGTATTTCTGAAAGTATAAATGACACAGTTATAATTCTATTGCTTGCACCATTTGCTGCAGACATCACAATTTTCTAAGTATTGCATGACATTTAGCCATGCATGATACTGGAGTGCTGTAGCACTTACGAAGACCTCATATATGAGTTTAACGAAAGCCCTCACCAATCTGGAAGCAGAGATGAGTATAATCATATGACATATTTAGATAAATATTTAAATATTGCTCAAGTGAGGGCAAATGTAACCCGCTGTGCTACTTAATACAATAGACATACAAAACTCAACCTCATACCTGCCCACAAAGGTACTTTCCTCCACTTACACTGCCCCATGCCTCATTCCCTTTCTTTTAGTTTTGGGGTTAATTTTGGCAGACTCAGAGCAACCTTTGCAAAAGTCATAAAGCACCTTCTTGGCTTGGGCAGAACAATAATCTTGCCTGATTTTGATTCAAATTCTTAAAAAAATCCCATCTTGAGGGCATGATTCAGTAGCCTCACTTGACATCTACAGTGAAGCACCTATGGCATCCTTTTCCAACACAGTGGGAACACTCCTGGGAAAATAAACCTGTATTTTTTAAGACAGATACAATTGCCAAAATTATATGTTGATTCATTGAATGGTCAACATGGGTAGAAGTCTGCACTGCCTGGCGGTCAGTGCAGCATCCAAAACCAAACCCCTTGCATGTCATCATGTGGACATGGTGGTTCAGTTACTTAATCACAAACAGGTGATATGTAAGAAGGCTAGTTCCTGCCTGCCAGGTGGCTTCTTTGAAACACATTATCTTCTAATGAACACTGTTTCCAGGAGAGATGATGGATACCAGAATAGCAATGAAAGTTCACAAACACTGATATATCGCAGATATATTTTGAACAGGTGCCGTCATGCAAAATTATGTTGCTAGGATCCACACTGAGCTCCTGAGCTAGCCATTGTTGACCATTTCCAATTAAGTCCCACTTGCTGCTCTCGCTGCCTTTTCCCCTCAGAGACTGACCACCCTCACTCAGATTGCCAGTGACGCCTCTTCCTCCTGACTCACACGCGCAGGGTTTGACCCATAGCTGGGGGCTATGAGTCCATCAGCCCACCCACCCTGGGTGGACATGGTTAACAAACCTGTGATGTTACACGTGGGTCATGTCTGCACTACACACATAAATATATGGCTACTCAACCTTTTAAGATCTGATGCCTTTGAATTTTCTCTGCTACATGGTGTTCCCTTCAGTGCTTCCCTGTCCTTTTGCTTGTCATAGGAAGGAGAGGTTGTGTTATTATCTTGTGTTATTTATGTACAAGTATTTATGTATTTTGCCTACCCAGAGAGAGCGGATAAAATAATAAAGGAAGTGGGGAATCTTCAACCTTTAGCTTCTTTCTCAGACTTCTTCCTCCCTGCCCCCTTTTTAAGGGGAGAGGAGGGAGGAATAAAGACCCAACAGGCCAATTTTTCCTGTTTGCATTAGCTTTACACATATTTAAAGCCACATTACCTTACACTGTTGCAGGGCTGTAAAGAAACAGCAATCATTTATTTGATTGATTCAAGAGAAACAAATTGATAGTTTAGCATGTAAAGGGTGTTTCTCCTTTTTGCTTCCTTGTTATCAGGGAATTATGAGTGGGAAGCATTTCTGTTTGTGATCCAGTTTACCAGTTTCACAGATGTAGCATCTTTGCCAATATTGCATTCCCTCATTTCTCTCATTTGGAGATTGGATTACATTGAACTCTAGTCATTGTAGTGGGCCTTAAGTCCCTCACTCTTCAGCCTCCCTTGCACTGGCTGATGGCAGAAATACTCCAATATCAGTGCCTTCAAACACTGCATTGCCACTCTGCCAGAACATTGCAAAGGTTTAAAGCCAAGGGTGACAGTTTCCTCTCAAAACTGGTAACAAAGAAATCATGTGGTTAGAAAATTTGACCCACACAATATTAATCTTTTATTTCAGCTAGAGGCTTCATTTTTACTTTTCACTTTTGAGACTAGTAAGGATGAAGTACAAAAATAGGTATGGTCAACAAAGAGATGAGATTGGTGAGACAGAACAGGCAAGGAGAGATAGCAGGGAAAAGAGCAGAAACAAAGTAAAGAATCCGTTTCAGCTGGCTACATGGGGACACCAAGGAATGCATTTGCTCCACCACTGGTCCATCACAGCACGTCCTCATCTGCCAGCCTCCATTTTAGGATACTCTTGGTTCAGTGTAGAATTATTTCTTTGCCTTTATTTCTTTCTTCAATTCATAGAAAAATTAGCTCTAATGCATAGAGGCACTGGGCAAGAGACAAGCCCTATCTGACATGCTGTGCATTGTATATAGCATAGAAAAAAATCACTGCCTGAAATAGATTTACAGTCTGAATTATTTTTTTATACGAAACAGTTTCTATGTAAAATGCTGTCCATGTCACAGAGAGAAGATGTGTATAGAAGTGTCAGTATCAGAAGATACCTATTTTTAAGAATGGAAAGGGTGCAGATGTAAGGGGAAGAGTATTGTGAACTTGACCAAGTTCACAAATGACTACATAAATAGGTTTGGCAGATTTCCAAATGCTGAATTGTGCAAGACCTATCCATCTCTGAATCAGTTCATTGCAAACCAATTTGGTGCCTGAGGCTTTACACTGTTAGTTTAATACTCGACAAAATTCTTTGGCAGATCTAAGAACTATTAGCAGCTCTCAGTTTAATTGCTACCTTTCATTCTTACTTGTTAAAAAACAGCTGCAGTGACTACAGTAAAAAAAAACCAACAACAAACAAACAAAAAAACCCAACAGCAACAACATGGGCAAGTAATGACAAACACCAAATGCTACAGTGACACCAAGTGGTGAAATGCTAGCTTTCACGCTGTAAGTACAAGGCTGAGTTCGTTTTGACACTTCTCATTTCTTTCTTATTTTGCGTTTCCTTCCTCCACCATGTGACTCAGTGTCAGTATCAGTGTTCACATATATTTTCCATAACAGCATATAGCTTTTTCTACATAAAGCATTGATAAAAATCTAGTGCTTTTCCAAAAAAGTTCAATTTTTTTTCTAGTGAAAGAGGAAAAATCTTTAAGGTTTTGTATTCCCTGATACATTCCTGCTTGTATCACATGTCAGACAATGGTAACACAATTCACTGATGGTATGTCTCTAAATGAAACTGCTGAGGACTTAAAAAAAAAATAAATTGAGAAGTGTCTCTTACTTCTCCCTCAAACAATTTAAAGACACGCATTCTTTTGTGACAGAATGGAATGCAAAGGCAATTTGTAATTTGCTTTCTTTAAGGTCTTAGTTACACTAATTTTATTAAGAGCTTTTCTTCACTGAGACGTTTGTTTGACAGACACACAAAAATGATCAATCACAATGCCTGTGCACACAACATGTCTTCCCACCCATGTAATAATGCTCTTGCACTCTTAGGTCTACCTTAGTTCAGCCATCCAGAGGCATATTTTTCCTCCATATTTAGAACTGGTACCAATAAAACATCAATACTGGGAAAGAAAAAGAAAAGGGTTTGCTTGCTACTCTTATTATTTACATAATATTTGATTACATGATACTGCTATTTTTGTTGGCATTATTATTGCACCTCCACAACTGTTTACCCACATAGCTCTCAGTCTCCTGTGATATATACCTTCCTCAGCTACCATTATAGAAACTATGATGTCATGCATGATGTAGCCTAATAAAAAATTATTCCAATTTCCAGGACTTACATTGGACTGATCCACGAATATATTTCCAATTAAGAAAAAGACTCTGCCACACATTTTAACTCTATAAACACACTTAAAGTACAGACTTGATATTACTCAGATGCTAATTCAGAAGAGCAGCTAGGACTCATTAATATGGAATTGAGCAGAGTTAAACAAATACCTTAGAAGTCTAGTTGTTATTGTAAAAAAAAAAAAAAGTCAGCATTACTAATTATAAACACATTGACATATTAAATCATGGAAATAGCTAGAGAATAATGGAAGAAATTCCTGTATTAATGCACAGGAACTGCAAGTCCACTGGCATGGAATTCCAAGCCCAAAGGCTTTAATTTATTAAATTAAGTTCTAGGAGATGTTGATATGTATGTACATAAATTACCATTAAAAGCCTTGACTTCTTTTATTGATATGGAAAGTTATTCAGGATTAAAATAGAGGATTTCATGTTTTTTGCTGCCAGAGGAGTTTTCTTCTGGGAAATAGTCAGCCATTCCACATACAATGAAGAAAAAAAAAAAAGAAAAAAAAAAAAGGAAAGAAAAATGCATAGGTCCTGTCTTTGCTTTCTATAGTTAATGGGAAAATTCAGTTGTAGTTTTGTCAAGTTCCTATTGTTCTTGCCATATGAATGAAGAAGAATCTGAATAACAAAAAGACAACATCTTCAACAAAACTATGTGGCTTACTATTAAGCTTCACTTTCCTTTCCTGGGGAGCCATCCCATATTTATTCTGCAAGTTAATAAGGTGACAGACAGCAAGGCAAAGGTCTGAGCAGAGGTTGATAAGATTAACCTAACAGATATTGCAGGTCCAGAAAGCGTCATTTTAGCATTCTGAATAATGGATAATTTCTATTCTGGCCCAAAGATTAAAGGTATTAGAGTACAGTCTAGGTAGTGTGAGGACATATTTTACTTTCTTTTTGGTTTTTTAGTGCATAACCGGAGATAATAACTTAAATACTTGTTTTTCCCAAGGCTCTAGTGCCTGGCAGTAGCAGATCAGGTAACCCAGTTAAACAAAAGGTGATAAGAAAGGAAAAGAGTTCTTTGAAAACACTACACTTTTAAAATATAGAGATAATGAAGATAAAAGTGTGGAAGGGAAACAGGAAAAGCCTCCATTTGTTGGATTTTTTTTGGCAGAGGAACACTGCAGAGAGCTTCTCTGCAAGGACTGGATGAATTTAGATGAAGGAGCAAGATTTCACAGTTGAGCAGTTCCCTGTGCTTCATGGTAACAGTTTCCACACTGCTGTGAGCATGCAGGGAGTGCAATGCAGTTAGATTTAGCTCAGTTTGGAAAGATTCAGCACTAAGCTCTCATTTTCCTTCTTTTCTATTGGGTAAAAGCTGTCCTAAAGAAAGGAAAAGCAAACAAACCATCACTGTCTTGCTATTGTATCCTACACGTTGACAAAGTTTCTAATTCCCCAAACCTTTCTTAAATGTTATATGGCTCTAGCTTTACCCTGTTGCTCTTCCAACACAACTTTCAAATGGGAAAAAAATTCCTTTCCATGTTTGCAACCACCACTTTTGCATCATGACTGAATGTGGGTATATATTTTTTACATACTGCTTCTTATTAAATGGAAGAAGGTTGACTTGCATGAGTTTTTAAGCACACAGGAAAAAGAGTTCTGAATTAATTAAGGCTGAAAGACCAAATTCTGCACCTGTGCTTGAGTCACACTGTAATAAATGCCAACAGCAGACACACAGTGATTTTCAAATACTGAACTGTGTCTGGTCACTAGATAAGAAGTTCATTTCCTATCCAGTAGATCTGAATTCCAGAAGCTGAAATTCAGGTGAGAATTATCTACAGCAGATATTAAAAGGATTCTTAATAAAACTCACAAATATATGTACACATACACACACGTATATGCACACCACATCCTTAAGTACCAAGTATATTTCTGACTGTGGAAGGCTACAAAGTATAATAGCTTCAAATCATGGCAAAAATGCAGCTTACAGGTGGAGTGATTTCCTGAACAGTTCCCAAACATTGGCAAGAACAAATCCAACTACCCTCTCAGAGGTCCATGGCTATAGGACACTCCTCAGCCCAGCATTAGAAATGCGGCAGAACTGCAATGGAAACCCCATGAGCTCTGAGCTTGAGCTGTCCCTTCCCAGGTTACAAGTGCCTTAACTCAGCCGCGTCATAGCCATAGTGCATACTGCCCTTGCTGGATAATTAATAAAAACTAATTAAAGAGGCTTCTCCAGCCTGAAAGTTGTCCTTAGCCTCACCAACGCAGAGGAACTTGGCATTGAAGAAATCATCCCTTTTCTGATTTGAAAACTAGTAATATGTCAGTGCAAGCTCCTGAGTAGGTCTGTCTGACTGAAGTTTCAATGTAGTCAAAGAAGCTTTGATTAGAGACTGTCTTAAAATTATCAGACATTAACAAAAAAGGTATCAGTGTTCACTCCCTCGAGTGCACAGGCAAACTTCTATTCTGCACATAAGGAACTTCTAAAAGTTGTTTCAGACACTGCTGTGTTGAATTTGTTG
Source organism: Aquila chrysaetos chrysaetos (assembly GCF_900496995.4). Classification (NCBI taxonomy): domain Eukaryota; kingdom Metazoa; phylum Chordata; class Aves; order Accipitriformes; family Accipitridae; genus Aquila; species Aquila chrysaetos. Next base: position 8,772,451 of record NC_044030.1, on the reverse strand, counting down.
AATTTTAAATCTGTTTTATTGATGTTTTTTTCTCAGAAAAGATTAAATCTGTTTTAATCAGTTTCTAAAATTGTTATTTTTTTAAGATAAAACTTGGAGTTTGTTATCTTATATGTGTGGCAATACATCCCGCCGTGTTACCATGAAATTAGGGCATTTTGCTTTAAAATCCTAGTTCAGAAGATGAAGTCATAGAAGACACTGCAGATGCTAGTTTTTGCTACTGTGGCAGTACATTCCCCCCGCCCCCATCCTGCCAGCAGAAAACAAAACTTCTCCAGGCAGGGAGAAGGGGAAGGAAACCCTGGAGGCCGCAGGTTGAAATTTGAACTGGCCAATTGAGATGCGCCCGGTACACCGAGGTGACCCTCCTGGCCAATAGATTAAATGACCACAGATCAGATTCGACAGGGGTATAAACGGGGTCCCGCCGGAGGACACGTTGGAGTCAGTCCTCCTGGGAGCAGCGGGTCTGCAGTCGGGGACTCCCCCTCGGGTCGGGTCACTGCCCGAGGTAACTCCTCGAGGGAGAGAGCCCTCAGCTTTTAGGGGAGTGATACGTGCGTTTTGAGCCATCACTTTAAATCTTGGGGATTCTTAAGTCGGCCGTGTAGTATTAATTCTCTTTACATCATTGAGCCTGTGGTTTTATAAAATGTTACCGGACTTCTAACTAACTTTTGCTGAAGAATAAATCTGAGTTTTAACACCTGTTGGATTTGGTTAGTCGTGCATCTGTAACAGCTACAGATGTCCTTACCTAACTTAGGAAAAACTGTATTTCACAGTCTACTGTAAGGAATACCTTTTATGTTTTCCTCAAGGTCTAAGACCTTACCACAGAAAATACATACCATGAGGTGACCATAAACTGACTACAGAGCCTTTCAATTTTATTAACAATCACTAGCTAGACCACATAAAACTTTAACACCTTTACAAATATACAGTGCTTTCTGACAGAGGGGAGATGTTGTATTTTGTGAGCCCTCTGTGGAGATGCCCAATTACTCTTGAAATACCTGTGCCTGTACTGTTAGCAATTTCACACCAGCACAATTTTGCAGCACTGTTCCTGAGATAAAACAACAGCAAAATCTCTACATCAGTCATAGAGCAATACTAGACTGCTGAAAGCAAGTATCTTGCAATGAGTGGCATCAGGGTGGTAAGATGAATAAATGTGAATAAATGAGAAAACATTACAGAAAATATAGAGGAAAGACTGTGCCTTTGCACATGTGCACCTCTATATTATTATATTCTAGTCTTTGCAGAGGTAATTGCCAAAGCTATGGAGTTAAGCTGTGGAGAAACCCACTGTCTTTCTCTGAAATGGGTAAAGAAAACAGATACCGTGTGCACAATTTTGGAATATCCAAGTACTAAGGTAATGTCATGTCAAGTCATAGACTAAAGTGAGGAGGACAAAAGGAAAATGCAGAATGAGACACTGATTATCCAGACAGAATACAGAATAATGCATTCCACGGTGAGTTTTTAGTCATTTGAAATAATTTTTGCTTGTCTGGAGACGAGAGCAATAGGTGAACTCACAGCAAGACTAACTGCATCCATGGAGTCATATGGATTTAACAGATAAAAAAATTGTCCAAGAAGCACATCCATCATAAACTGGAGGTGGAATGTGGAGGAATGTAATTTATTATTCTGTCAACAAAAGGAAACTTGGATATCTGTTATCAAACTGTCTGGATAAGCTAGTGGTTAATCTAGTGGTAAAGGAAGAACTTAGAGCAACCATTTTGAAAGTACCAGATATCCAGGCAGGTTTGGGTGCAGCAGCATACAGAAATCAGAAGGTGTAAGATGCTAATGAGCCAGAGCCTTAACAGCTCTCATAAGTAAGTACAGATCCAATAAATGCACCTAACTCAACAGAAGCAAGACTTTCTTTTATCAACCAATACAGAACAATCAAAGGTCCTTCTGCAAAGGCTTAGTCTAGCAGTCAGATGCAGAAGTTATCCACAAAAGCACATTCTGATGAATATTTTTAGGCAGTCCGTATGGGTCAAGTATGGAGGACACACAATTATTCTATGCAATGATTGAAGATGACCTCTGCCTCTACAAATTTTGATCAAACCCAGAGCAAGATGCTGTACAGCTGGTCTCTTAATGTGACAAATGCAGAGGACTACGGTATTTGTTGTCATATATACATTATTTTGGCTTGAACAGTACATCTGGAAGAGGCAGTAAATGGAGATGAACAGCACTCTGTAAACAGAACTGCTGCTTGAACCTCATTCAGGACATCAAATACACTGAAAAAGTACCTGTTAGCCTTACCATTCTAAGGTAAGAGAAAGGATCAGACCTTTTGCATAACAGATGAGGAAGGCAATGTCACAACCAAGAGAAAAAAAGTATGTTATGAGTGTCTTGACATTTATAGACTAAACGAGGTTCTGCAATGCAGGGTTTAATACAGGCACTCCATAATGAAAATTTCTGCTACAGAAAAGGGTCTACTGTTATGACGTTATGCAATAATGACCAAATAATGTGCAGGCTCTTTTAGCAGCAAAACATGTGTGTGTTTGAGCTCTCTTTGACAGAAAACAGAAGAAAAAGCATAGAAGTACTTGGAGTTTTCCAAAATATTCTCAGACAATATACCATGCAGCTTCTGTTTAAAACTGGGAACATCTTAAATATTCAAATTCATGAGAAATATACATAGCATCTGACATCATAGCTTAAAAAACTATCCAAGCTGTTAGAGAATATTATTGCAACCATGTAGGTTGGCTGTAAAACATCATATAGGAATAATTTCTGAGTATCATGAAAATACTCTCTTTTTGATGCGAACATTTTATGCTGCTTATATTGTCTGTAGGGGAAGAATTTAAATGGAATCTCCAGTACTTGCATGCAGGTTCTGTATGATGCAGATCAACATAAAAAATCAGTTTTCAAAAATAATGAATTTTTTTGTAATATGTCTCAGTCATCTGTCAAACAACCACCAGGAAATATCAATAAAGCTGCTTAGAGGTGCAGAGGGTCAAAATCAAGCTTTAATGTAAGGAATAATGTTTAAGTCCTTTTGATCCAGTAACAGAGATATCATTGGTGTGTAAATATTTCAATAAACGAGATTTTTGGTTAAAAAATAGAAAAATACATATTGTACAGAGAACCTGCTATCAGTACATGTGTTAGTCCTTCTGTTTCAAACTAATAAAAAAAAACCCACTATGTGAAAACCCAAGGTCTCAGATGTTCTTGTAAGGAGTAGATAGAAGAGTGCAAGGCTCTTGTCTTGTTTCAAGTGATGGGCACTGCTGATGATAGCATATGCCCATACATTTCGTGTGGTTTGTTCAAACTTTTATGGTTTTAATATTTTGTACCTTCTATGAAAACTGGTTTACTGCTAGGTGACTGTGCAAGTGAGATTTGATAAATGATCATATATTAACATTATGGTTGAAACAATAGACAAAGGGTAACCGGGGAGATAATTACAAAGTCTAGTCAAGTGATTAACTAGTAATTATTCATAAGTTTTGCAGTTCTTTGCTCTTATGACTAGATGTTCGTGTACACTAGATGAGAACAATGTTGAAACTGAACACATGTGATTGAAACTGCGTTAAGCTTCAAGATCAAAGAACAAGGACAAGAATAAAGACTTCAAGGACAGCCAGCAAGAACTTCAAATGGGTCGGTGGTCGCAAAACCACCCCTTCGACTCAAATGGATCCTTCATTGCACATGATCGGATGTAGGCAGTACTAAGATAATCAGTTGCAATCATTTTCATGTATATGTATACTAATCTGATTAATATGCAATTAGTTATTCTATATAACCTGTTTGTGCTAAAGCTGTGGTATGCATGCTAGGTGGAACTATCCCCTGTGCATCCAGTGCTGCAATAAAGAATGTCTGCTTTCTAAAACTCCAAAACGAGTCTTAGAGAGTTTCTTCGACCGGCTTTTCAGTATCACTGAAGACACAGATACCCTTTATTCAGTTTTGGATTCAGCACTGATTTATCTTGCCCAATAGATATAAAAATTAGAATACAAACATGGACCTTAACAAGTTTTTTCATGCTTGGATTTTTTTTTTTTTTTTTTTTTAATGCTTGTTTTCAGGGCATAACCTGCAAGGAAAGGATATCAGGTGGCCTGGAATCTTTTGCAAACATTTTCTCAGCTTGGACCACAATAGATGCTCTTATCAAATCTTACAAGAATTTACCATGCCTGTACCCCTAAAAAGCAATAAGAACCAAGAATCAGCCAGGAAATCAACAGAAAATGTTTGTCAACAGAAATTAAGCTGACTCCACTTAGCTCCTTTCTGTGCAAATACCACCTCTTCGGGCACATGCCTAATGCAGATGATGGTGTTAAAAGAATTAGTCTAGAATGGTAGCAGATTTAAGAAGTTATTTCCAGAACACTGATGCCAAAAGCAATTGAACAATCAGAAGATGATTAGGTGATGAGCACCAAAAACCTTTTGCAGTAGTAACAGGCTGAAGTTCACAGAGACTATTCTGTCCTATGGAAAAGTGGAAGAAAAAATGAGGTTATGAAAAGGAAAATGAAGCAACATATCATGCTAGTAGAATTACAGTTATTGTCAAAATATATGACTTATAACGTTACCTATGTGTGGCAACACATCTATGAAACAAAATATTTTATTTATAGCAAGGCAATGAACTGCCTTTCTTAACTGTACAAACACTTTTTATTTATCTAATAAATCCAATATCCAGTAAATATGTGATGAAAACATATAGTTCTTATGGGCTGGGAAGAGGCTGTCATTCAGAATACAGGTATCAGGACTGAGTCATCACTCAGCCAAGGCTATAGTGGAACATTTTCTGGTAAGCACACCTTTTTCTGCCTGGAGACCAGTTTAGGAACCTAACTTCTTTTCTAGTTCTCACTTCCATGAATTATTTCTCAATGTGAACATTTTCACAAGTCAAAATGCGTGCAGTAATTTTCTAGGAAAAATGCTACTTGTGTCAAAAGAAATATTGTCCCTCAAAAATACAGTATTCTTTAAAAATAAATCAAACCACAATAGAAACTCCCCTAAAGCTTCAGTGAAATCTGGAAAAAGGTTAAAACAGCAATCATTGAAAGAATCCTTAAAAAAAAACAAGATTAGTTGTTTTCACTGGGGAGGATACACCTGAATAGAGTGTCTGCAGGCAAAGCAGCACAGATAGACGCCTTATTGCTTGTATCCTCCTTAAAAAGCAATGCCTACACACCATCCCCTTCACATCAGCAGAACCAAATGGTTGCAGCTGCCGATGCTTCTGTGAGGCTCAGAGTATGCCAGTAAAGCTTCTTAACATCTAGCATTTTGGCCTTGCTTGGTGACCAGCCTTCTGTTATCTTGGGGCAATCTGTTTTGCTGGCAATTTATTTCCCTAAAAGCAGCTTCTCACCTTCAGCTAGGAACAGGCTAGTACAAGTGGCATAAAACACATCATTTGACAGAGACTTCAGAAGAAATGGTCATGATAGCTTCTCCTTATGTGCTGTCATGCAACAATTGTCTATGAAGGCAAACTATGGGTGAAAAGCACTTGTTAATGCGCCATAGCTGCCTGTTTTCAGATGAGGCACTGTGGTGCTGAGAAAAATCTCAAGAACTGTTTTGAGTGTTTAGGCCAGAGCCCTCATTAGCATGAAACACACAAAATACACTAGTATGGAGTACACAAAAATATTTACGACCCTTTCATCCAACAGAAAAAGCAGGGTGTGGTTTAGATCCAGTCTTCTTGGAAAACAACACTGCTGCTGTAATAAAATTATTGTTGACTAACTAAATTAGATATATTCTGGAGAAGGTGATCATCTTTAGCAAACCTTTTTTTTTTTTTTTTTTTTTTTTAAATTCTGGATAGAACTGTGAGAAGAAAGGAATTAAAGATTTCAGAATTGGAAAAAGGTGGTCCAGAAACTCCACTTCTAGTTGTTTTCATAGATGAGATAATGAGTTAATCTGAAACAAAGGACCAACTCAAAACTAGGTGACTGAGTGAGCTTCTGGCCAACTTCACAACAGAGAGGTGCAGGAGCTCTCTGGGTGGGAAAATCTAACTGTCTTAAGGAATTCCTCCAATCAGCTCCTGCTGTGACTAGAAGAATTTTAAAAGTGTTATGTGACATTGTAGGTGAATAATCTGGCCTTTTAAATGACTGCCTTAGATGGTTCTTGCTGCAGAATTGATCTACTTATACACAGAAAAGATACTTGTAAACAGCCACTAGAAGCTAGTACAGCAGAGGCAGAAGTAGTCCCATAGGATGATCTTTTGGACACAGGTAAGTTAACAAGATGCTTGGTGCCTACTTTAACACAGTCAGTAACAATGGGTCATGCATGTGCTGGAGTGGTCATGCAGGGCCATAGGCCATCTGAATTGTTAGGACTGAGCTGAACAGCAGTTCAGGGAGACTCATTAGCTACGGCTATAGACATCATTGCTAGGACCCTCACAACAGAGACTCCCTTCACCACCTAGCAGTGACCAATCCCTGCTTGAGACATTTGCTTCCCATGTAGGCACTACCTTATGCCAAGATCCAAATCAGTCAGGTTTGGTTTTTTACTTCTAAACAGTCTCTTTGTAAGTATCTGTGCAGCAGTGGCCTGCCTGTGTAGCCTGACAGTTCCCAGGTATCGGTCTAAACTGAGCCCTGAAAGCATCCCTGTAGCTGGGGGAAAAACAAAAAAAAAAAATTTAGTTTTCATCCCTTCTTTAGGTCTGAGCTTGGAAGCCTGACAGGAGAGTGGCAACTTTGTATAAACAGATTAGTCATTATATAAATAAAAGCAAGAACAATTAGCATCAATTACATTTTCATTGCCTTAGAACTGCTGCTCCCCATATTGGGGTATTTCCAAACTAATAAATTATGCAGTCTTTTGTATTTAATAATTGGGAGAGCAATTATGCAGCAGCAATGCCCACAGGGGTATGTTCGGCAGCCGAATTTTGACACAAAGAATATAGAAAGAGCATGAAGATGAGGAAATATCCATCAAATAGTAATCATTCAGTTTGTGATGATTTACTGCTCAAATTCTCTCCGTACATTGCCTACCCCTGTTCAAAAGGGTGGTACACTTGAAAGTTTATTTTCTTTGTGGAAGTTTTAGATCTATTGGACAGCTATGGTTGTAGTTCCCAGCTTTTATTTTTCCTTTTTATTGTTAATAGTGATCACATCATGCCTAGGACTTTTCTACTTTTTTTTACTTGGAAAAAAAGAAACAAAAAATATAAATATGAGCAAGGCAAGTAATCCAAACTTGCTGCATATGTTCGTATATTCAGGTGGTGGTTTTAAACTATGGGTTACAAACAAAGTTTTCAAGGGAAAACTAAAAGATGACCATGAGGAATCAGAGAACTTTCTCTTCCATCCACAAGACTATGCAGAATAAAAATCTTGCAAGTGAAAAACAGTTGTTCATTCTTAAACTCATGTGAAAATCACAGCATCCCATTCTAGTTGTATTTTGAAACCCCAGATGTCTTTTCTACTTCAAGTTTCTGCTTAACTTCTAGAAAAATTCTGGGAGCTCCTCCAGGTATTCCCAGAAAAGGATCCTGGGCAACTAACTACATACCCACAGGCTTCCCTGAGCCTTCTTTCAAGGTAATGGCTGTCAAACACCACCAATTTCTTACTAGCTGAAAGGAAGACCTGCAGTACTTTACCCTGCCAATACACATTTCCTGTGACTTAATCTTTTCAGCAACTGTACTCAGCAAATCATGGGAATATTTGATATGCTGTTTAATTTCTTAGCATATTCCTGCATGTGCTTGATTGGATTTACCTAAATCTTCCAATGCATAATTATGACAATTGTGATGAAAAAAGTGAGTTGAAAGAGTCAACAATAAAAAGGATCCTGTCACTTTATAATAAAAGAGTCTTAAGACTTTGGGACTTGGTTTTTATGGCAAACATGGGATAAGTTTGCAAGGTCTCTACAATACGATACACAGTACAAGAGCTGTGAACAGAAGATGATATATTGAAATCCAAGTAAGCATACGTGGTTATAAGAAACTGATAATATTTTTCCCCCTTTAGCTGAGTACTCACAGACATCTTTATTGAAAGCATCCTGCTATGATACAAAACAGAATTCAAAGGAGTTTGAGGGGAGCTGAAGATCTGCAAAAGAAGGACACACAGAGATTATTAAACCTCTTTGAAAAAATCTGGGGAGGATTAATTTCCCCCCCTCACTAAAAAAAAGCAATCCTTATTGAAAAAATTAAGAGACCAGTGTTCACATGCTGCTGACACAAAGTTTTGTCAATGTAAACAATTGACTAACAATTGAGCTATTAAATGTGTGAGTGAGACCAAACCTGCAATTACCATTAATTTCCATTCATTCATTAAAGGAAAACATAACCCTTTGTCAAATGACCTCTTAAGTAGTAGCTTCTCAGATTTTTGAGGCATAACGGATACACGGTGCTGTGGCACCTTCCCCAGGACTAACTATCTCTGTTATACAGTTTCAAAATGGATTTCAAATTAATGTAGTTCATCCAAGAAACTATAACTCTTCTGTTCACTGTGCATGCAACAATCAGTAGTTCTATTAGAAAAAGAAAGTCATTAAGAAAATTTATAACAGCTACTGAATAGAATCTGCTTCAGTTGCTTTCATTTTCCAAAAATACCTCATTGAATGTTTTTACTGGCATGAGCACATCTTCTGGGTTAGCAAGCTAGAAGCAAAGGTTGTGGAAGATGAATTCTGCATGCCCAACAGATACTTCAGTGGAAACCAGATGATGCTATACTCATTCACTTAGGAACAAGAAGTCTGTATGATACCTGTCCGGTCAAAAGGCAGCCTTCTTTCTCCAAACGTATGCATTTTTTACAATTTTTTTAAATTGCCTTTTTTTTTTTTTCAGATTATTTCCTTTGCACAGTTTTACAACCACAGTGATATTGACATGGCGGATCAAACTAAGGGGATTACATGCATCACTGTAAACCAGGTTTGTGAAATAGTGTAGCTTTAAAAAAAAAAATTCTTAAAAATACCACTGAGCAGGATTCCCTTTCTTTCAGTTTGGCAGTGGAAAATTTCTAATGTGGAACTACAGTCGAAGAATAAGGACTAATGTTTGTTTTCTCTGGCAGTGGAAACAGATGAAAACATTTCTTCCTCCAATTGCTCCTTTTGCAGCGTGCTGAACGTCACTAACCTCTCTCCTGTGCCAGTAAAACCAGTTGTAAGGCTGCACCAAAGTGACCCCAGTGAAAAAAATGTATTATGGTTTAGCCCTGCACTCCATTTCACACCTCAGCCCCACTGGGACCTGCACCACCATGACTTGGAGAGGGGATGGTGGAAGGGCAACTTCTGCCTGGTGAAAGCGATTGTTTTCTAAATGGCCCAAGCCTTGATAGCCTAAACCTCATTTAGCTGTGTGCAGCCATGGGCTTCCCAGTGCTGATAGAAGGACAGGGTCACAAATATATTGCTGCAGGTAGGAGGAAGGCTTGCCCCTTTCCACCGCAGCAGGACTGCAGACCAGGTCCCAGCCTGGGGATGGTCTAGACTGCATCTTCCATGCTGTCATGTCACGCTGCTTAACAATCAGTCCAACACCAAACTCCACAGAATGCCTTAGGCAGGGACATTCCAGGGATATTCCAAAACACAGCCCACTACAGTCATCACTGCAATCTTTTCTTCCTACATTTTCCCCCTGCAATTCTGACCATTATTTAGAAACTGTCATGGTTTAACCCCAGCCAGCCACTAAGCACCACGCAATCACTAGCTCACTTCCCCCTCACCCAGTGGGGTGGGGGAGAGAATTGGGAAAAAAAAGTGAAACTTGTGGGTTGAGATAAGAACAGTTTAATAGAAGAGAAAGAAAGAAAATAATAATAATAACAATAACAAAATTACAACAATAATAATAAAAGAATTGCAATATACAAAACAAGTGATGCACAATGCAATTGCTCACCACTCACCGACCGGTCCCAGTTAGTTCCCAAGCAGCAATCAACACCCCCCACCTCCAGCCAACTCCCCCCAGTTTATATACTGGGCATGACGTCACACGGTATGGAATACCCCTTTGGCCAGCTGGGGTCAGCTGTCCTGGCTGTGTCCCCTCCCAACTTCTTGTGCTCCTCCAGCCTTCTTGCTGGCTGGGCATGAGAAGCTGAAAAATCTTTGACTTAGTCCAGCCACTACTTAGCAACAACTGAAAACATCAGTGTGTTATCAACATTCTTCTCATACTGAATCCAAAATGTAACACTATGCCAGCTACTAGAAAGAAAATTAACTCTATCCCAGCTGAAACCAGGACAGAAACTTAAGATGGAGCCATGTCAGCCAAGACTCTTTAAAGCCTTACACAAAAGGAAAAAAAAAAATAATTTCCATGGTTTTGCTTCTTCACTGTTATTCTCCTTTGTCAGCATTAACTAAGAATAAGCCCACATTCAAATGCTTCTGCCAGCACAAGGTGTATAATTACTTGCACCCTGATGGCTGCCTGATGGCTCATCCCCTTTCTCCTTCCCCAATGTTACATTTGGCACCCCACACTTGCAAACCACCCATTTGGTCAAGGGTGAGTATCCACCCCACATGTATTTTAGATGCCGTCAGTTGGCTCAGCCTCCTTTCTTAGACCTACAACTTTTCTCCCACTTTGTGAAATGCTTCCTCTTTTGCTGAACATAGCAAAATGATATGGGTGATGAATGGATTGAGAGCAGCCCTACAGAGAAGGACTGGAGGATACTGGTGAATGAAAAACCAGATAGAAGCTGGCAATGTGTGCTTGCAACCCAGAAAGCCAACTGTATTCTGGGCTGCACCAAAAGAAACATGGCCAGCGGGTTGAGGGAGGCGATTCCTCCTTGCTCCAGTGAGACACTGGAGCAGGTTGCCCCGATAAGTTGTGGCTGCCCCATCATTGGCAATGTTCAAGGCCAGCTTGGATGAAGCTTTGAGCAACCTGGTCTAGTGAAAGATGTCGCTGCCCATGGCAAAGAGGTTGGACTGGATCATCTTTAAAGGTCCCTTCCAAACCCAGCCTTTCTATCATTTTACGATTTCAGGGCAGATAGAACAGGAGAGACGAGGAGAGAAAATGCAATCGTGACAGTGAAGCTAATGGGGGTATGTTCTGGGATAACATGGTGTAAAGAACTCGAGATGATCACAGCACCTTGGGGCTGATTCCTTTTAAAGCGTGAAATGCGTCTCCTGAAGCATCTGTGGACTTGGCTCCCATAGAAATTATGGAATATCTAGGCAGTCTGAAATTGCTGGTGCTGCCTGCATCTTTAGAGCTTTACAACTCTTAAGACCAACCCAATTTCAATTCCAAATGAAAATAACACAAATGGCAAACCTCAACAGGCCCTTGCTCAAGCAAAGAGAAATACCCCTCCCAATGACACCACAAAAAAAGCCCTCCTGAACAACATTCCATCTTTGTCCACATAGAGATTGCTAAACGCCAATGTATGGTAATGGACAGCCTCCATTTGCATAGGCTTAAAGAGAGATGTCTGCACCCTGCAGCAGAGAGAAATACTGTGTACAATATGTCGACAAAACATGAATCAGTGCCAAATTTTATTCTATTCTTCTGAGCAGAGACTAAATGTTCTAGCAAATAATCAAGGTCCAGTGGGAACTTATCCCGAATCACGATTGTATCTCTATGTTCCAAAAAAATAAAATTGTTTCCGTGTGGATTTATGGTTATTGAACAATATTATTGAAAGAGCCGGTAACAGCTTTGGCTCCAGCCGCTATAAATCTTGGGAAACCACTTTATAAAGCAATACTCTTCATTTCCTACTAATACAAAGGCTGGAGTTGACCAGTTTGAGGGAATTTACCGAAATTACGTGTGAAGTAGATACAATATCCCAGGAGAGTAAAATAAGATGACTTGTTGCAAAAAGAGGCTGATACAATACTGCTGAATGAGAGTCATATATCTGGCAGGAGCGTACATGACAGAAATTAATGGAGCCCCGGAGTTTAGCAGCAGAGGGATCTGTTCTGTTGTTCAGTTTATAAGTGAGCAAATTTTAGAAATCACATTGCCTTCTAATAAGAGCTAAGAAAACCACCTTTTCAGCAAGGGAGAAAAGTGATTTTAAAAATCTTCTTCTTTAAAAACGTTTAAAGCCAAAAGGTAAAGAAGAGCAGCCATGTTAATCCAGTAACGAAAAACCTACCAGCAGGATGGATAATGGACAGCTTCATTGTCAAATACTGCATACTGGAAAAAAAGCAAACCAGAGTTGATCCTCACTCACTATTTACTCTTCAGAATCAACTCTGCTGTGTTGATCAAAGTGCTAGAAGTGTGCGGTCTCTGCATTTCAGACACAAAAGAGACTGGCACTTCACCGAAATATTCTTCCAATATTTCTGAATCCAGAGCCTAAGGAAGCCTTTCAACTATTTTTATCTCATTTATTTTCAGTATCAAACATTTTATTTGTCTTGCTGATTTGAAAGCAAAGCCATTTGAAAGCCAAACTCAGTGTACCTCCAGAAGAAGACATTGGGTTTAACTCTTTTTAGACAAAATCTCATGCTTGTGCTGAAAGTGTGTCACTTATTTCTGGGTACAGAATAAGGAGACTTGAGAGTAACATGGAGAGATTCCTCATTGTGTAGGAATTTGGGATAGACATGCCATGAGTGGAGGTTTGACATCACTGAATTATGAGGGACATGGAAAAGGTAAATCAGAAGATATTTCAGGCTACTTGTACCTTATAGTATTGTGAAGTCAGATCAAATAATCAGGGAGACATCAGTGCTAGTCCCGCTAGGTCAGTTGTTAGTATGGCTACCTTTGTCAAGTTTGGCTAC